>NW_024467321.1:236464-350769 GCF_000600275.1 Aspergillus ruber CBS 135680 | reverse complement strand
TTATATATCTTCCGTTCTCCTACCATTCTGTATACCATCTAGGGTAGATAGATGGTAGCATATACCATTCCGTATACCATTTATGGTAGATAAATGGTAGGGGATCACGTGACTGATCCTTTGGGTTATCAGCTGGAATCCCTGTTCCTTCTGTATTTCCATTATTCCTTGTAACCCAATGATTCTGCCTTGTCTCCCCGCATAATCACGTGAGACTGATGTGGCTAGGTCTGTAACAGTGTCATCAATCAGCTCTGAATTCCTATGTTTCTGAGTTAACAGAATATTAAGCTGACCTAGTACGATAATGGCTTTTATATTGGGACACCCGATACCTGTCTATGATTCATCTTTTTTTTAATGTGCAGAGGTGCTTTAACTTATCAATGAATGCATCATTGATCTGATGTTTGAAAGCGGGTTTTTTCGTCGGTCAAAACAACGAATATGGGTGCGATCAATCAGATAACATAGAGCTTAATTGGCGTGGAATGCGTGCGATGATCACTACATCTAGCAGTCTTGAAAGGAGGATTCATCCAAAAATTCATATCCTGGGTCGCATGAAAGTGAAGAAAAGAACCATCAATGTTGCAAGACCCTTGGATCTCAAGTCCAGCTGTCATTTTGTCATCCAGCTAATGTGCTTTTTATGGTCTAATCATTGTGCGTTTGTCCGGCCGGGCAATTGATGTTCCTAGTAAATATTATACTCGGCTAAGCTCTTCTTCAGCATGGTTTATGTATTGGTCATGTTACCCCTCACCCCTTGTGATTGTAGATGAGAAGCAATGATGTAACAGCGGATGAAATCCGGGGACGGTTGGATCGCGAGGTCCAAGCACAGCACTGAATCTGCGGTAGTGTCAGAACTCAAAACATTTCCTCCACAACAGAAGGTTCTGGCATTACTCTGTATGCATTACCAAATGTACTTTGTCGGGCGAGCTACACTCCGAAATTCCCGAGCCAGTTTTGGGAGCGTATGTACGGTAACGGCAATACAGACATACCGCTAACAGATAATTATTCTTGGAAACCACCGGTTTTCCCGGGGGGGGGGAGTGTCAATTAAAGGTACCGAATACTAGCGCATACAAGTACTGTACTACTAGTGGCTGTATGTATGGGGGCTTGTTCTGTTGATAAGAACCAATCAGGTGCAGAAGTTGAAGTAGATGTGGGGGAAATGGCGGGGAACCTTAACGCCGATACGGCCGGTGGGAATGGGTCGCTTGTTGACAGGACCAATCATGCTGGTATGGTTGGGGTGGTCCAAGGGACTTTTTCTGTCCTTTTTTTTTCTTGTATTGACCGGCTATTCTCGACCGGTGTAAACGATGTAAGATTATAATACAGAATGGAAAGTAAGGAGATTTTTATAGCATATTAAACGAGATGCAGATGTAAGCGATCGGATTGGGAAATGCATCAAGCAGGGCGCATGCATATTCTGTAACACAAGTTGCTAAGTCTGGAAGCCTGCGAGACAAGTTCGTTCGACGATAGCCTCTTGTGGGGCAAGGGGAATTCTACGATTGGTTGCTTATCCTGGGGTCCACGTGGTGGTGATACTGTTGCCTGAGGTTTGATACTGTACAAAGAAATGGAACTTATGTGGTATCAATGTATCAATCGTCCTCGATCACCAATACTTGACTGAGATATCACAAAAACTTCTCTTGAAGTCTACCATCAACGAATGTTTGGATGTGTGGCGGCGTCGTAATATCATCACCGGTGTTATTGGTCCGTTCCAACTTAGGAGGTAAGGACTGGGTAAGAATCTACATTCCTTTTGATGCAGTTCCCACTATGGTCTGGTTGATTCGATAGTAATGACCGGATTGACGGTAAATCTGGGGTTCCGTTTCCATCTCTCTTTGTCCAACCCGCCTGTTCTCCATTTGCAATAGTCGATGGCTAAATGCAGTTACACCTACCCCCAGTCCATAGCATGCATTTTCGTGCCAATGTCTTTGTATCTCGTCTATATATCAAGATTCTGGATTATTCCAATAGGTGTCCATAGAAGAGTAAGGCCCTCTAGTATGAGCATAGAATATGGTAAAAGGAGCGGTGGCCTGGTGACCGGCTCTCAAGACGTGAAGTAAGAAACTGGTCATGCTATTCTTACTTTACAGCAGTCCAAGATATCGAGTCGGCCTCCTCCGACTGCATTTATTTTTTAAATCACTCATAGTTCTGTGAGTAACCAACCCGGCCAGATGCGGCCATACCAATGCAACTCTGGTTGTAACGGCAATATGATCTCGAGTAAGCTTATCTTTATTCAGAGTACAAGTGATATACAAGTCTGGTATCTTCCAGAATCTAATATAATAATCACTCCAGTCTGGTGTTGAAATTTTATTCCTCAGGTATCAATATGTAACGGTATGTAAAAGTGTACACCCCACTGCGGTGGCCGGTTCCTAATCCAGACGGGCCCACCTTACAACCTTGTATGGTACAGTACAGACATAGTAAGAGTAAACGGTACATCCGCTCTTTTCCAATGGCATGATTTGTACCCAGAATGCGAGAAAAATGGTAGAATCTTTCTCTATTCCTCTCTCGAAAGATGAATGGTATAACATATATTTGATTACTCAGATCCCCAAAGAATACTAATCGCTCGGGCCCGCGCAACCCGCTCTCTCCGTCATAGCAACTCGGCTTACAGAACGGTTTTTTCCTCTTTCGCTCACTCTCTCTCCTTCAACTCCTCTTCCCCAGCTTATTTCCCTTTCTTCTTTTTCTTCTCTTCTCTTCTCTCTTTCTTTTTCTACATTTTAATTTCCTAATTTCCTCTCTTCTCTTCGACACTCTTTTCTTCCGGTCCTCCTCCGACTCCTCAATTCCCCGTTTGTCCATCTATCCTCTCAGCCTGATTCCGCCGTATCTCCCGTTCTTTCACCTCTGGCCATCTATCGTTCCACGCTTTTCTCCCTGTGTATTCACGGATTCTTGGGAACTAGAGTATCAGTCATTGTACCCGATACCCACGATTAATAGCCTTCGCGTTACTGCCTGCGCACGCACCCTTCCTTTTTTGGCCCAACTGCGCGCCGCCCCATTCGTATCGCATCTGTTAGCCGTTTGCGCATCGTGCCTTCTCTCCTGTCGCCAACACCCGGGCCTAGTCATCATCTCCTCAGTCGCTGCCAGATGAAGCTATACACTATCGATTAAGAATTCTGGTGCCATCATGGGCTCGTTTTTTAAGAGCTTCCGGGGTAATGGGGTATGTTTTAACCGCTCGGTCGTTTGTAGCAGAACGAAAGAGAAGATTACAATTGAAGTCACGGTATAAATGCTAACGCCACTATATGTAGGGGTCTTCCACCTCTTCGAGCGGGGCGTCTCCCGCAAAGAAAGAGCCTCAAGCACCTCCGATGAGTCCGCTGGAGAAGAAGCTGCAGGGAATGGGTCCAATTCGGAACGATGGTAGCGATAAGTTTTTCGGAATGGAAAATGTGAGTGCGACACATTCCCACGTTTCATGCGTTTATGTTGGCTAACATGATCCTTGCCCTTAGTACGGTAGCACCTGGTAAGCGGATGCGTGCCTGCATCACACTTGGCAACCAACCAAATCAAATACTAAAAAGCTAATGCATTTCTTCGAAACAGTTACTGCAACTCCATTTTACAATGCCTCTTCTTTTCCGTTCCTTTCCGAGAAGCCGTCCTCAACTATCCCACGCGAACACCGATCGAGAGCCTGGAGGCCGCGCTGGAAAAATCTCTCCGTTTTCAAGATCCCAACGCTTATTTAGAAGCCGAAGCACAGGCCCAAAGAGAGAAAGCTGCCAACCCTCAGCGTATTGGCGCGCCACCAAACCAACCTCAGAAGCCCGAAGACAAGGAATCGCCCGAATACAAGAAGAAAGTCGCTTTACAGACCCTGCCACTCCTAGAAACTCAGAACAATTCCAACAGCTATGGCATGTCGGAATCATTATTTACAGCGTTGAAGGATATCTTTGAATCTCTGGTGGGAAGCAAGTCACGAATAGGGATCACACGACCGCAGCAATTTTTGGACGTTCTCAGGCGTGAACATGAGATGTTTCGGACTGCCATGCACCAAGACGCCCACGAGTTTCTAAATCTTTTACTCAACGAAGTCGTCGCGAATGTCGAAACGGAAGCTCTTAAACAACCCCCTCCTCCCAAGAGCCTCCCGCTCACAGAAAGTGCAGATTCATTTGACCTGACCAACAGCTCAGGCTCCAAAACGCCGAATACCACGCGGTGGGTACATGAGCTATTCGAGGGGACATTGACATCCGAGACTGAATGTCTCACCTGTGAAAAGGTCTCCCAGCGCGATGAGATCTTTTTAGATCTGTCTGTTGATCTCGAGCAGCACTCTTCCGTGACCTCGTGTTTAAGGAAGTTCTCTGCGGAAGAGATGCTGTGCGAGAGGAACAAGTTTCACTGCGATAACTGTGGAGGGCTTCAAGAGGCGGAGAAGAGAATGAAAATCAAGCGACTGCCTCGGATATTGGCCTTGCATCTTAAGCGCTTCAAGTACACCGAGGATCTCCAACGGTTGCAGAAATTGTTTCACCGTGTCGTGTACCCGTATCACCTACGCCTCTTTAACACGACAGACGATGCCGAGGATCCGGACCGTCTCTACGAGTTATACGCTGTGGTGGTACACATTGGTGGAGGACCCTATCATGGTCATTATGTGTCGATCGTGAAAACGGAAGACCGCGGTTGGTTGCTCTTTGACGATGAGATGGTGGAACCAGTGGATAAGAACTACGTTCGCAACTTCTTCGGGGACAAACCTGGCTTGGCCTGCGCCTACGTCCTATTTTACCAAGAGACCACTATGGAAGCGGTTCTGAAGGAGCAAGAGCAGGAGGATTTGGCAGCCAGTATGGATATCCCAATTCCAAACGAGAAGCAGCAAAATGGTGTCCCGCCATCTCCTAGCTTAAACAATTTCCAGAGCTCATCGCAGCTCTCGTCACCATCATCCGAGTTTATTCGCCCCAATGGTTTTTCCCGGCCGCCTACTGCACCTCGGCTTTCTACTCAAATGGAGCGCACGGAGCCTGACATTACTTCTCCACGGACCCCTATCGTTCACACACCGCCGCCTGTGCCACCTATACCTGCAGCTCATACTATGCACCTGAGTCCGAAGAAGAGCGATATACAGTCCAAAAAAGACCGTGTTCGAGAAGAGAAGGAACGAAAAATTGCTGAAAAGGAAAGAGAGAAGGGTGAAAAACAACGACGAGTTTCCAATGCCCGCGAACACCGCGAGCACCAACATGAAAGTGGTCCGAAGCCCATTATCGACACAAGCAAGCCAGAGGAAGATCGACACAATGCCCCGGATAACGGCAATGTTGACTCCCTGAAGAAAACACACCACAGTTTTCATCGCTTTAGGAGAAGCAGTAAGAGTCTCAGCCATCGCTTCGGCATGGACAAGGATTCTCGCACATCGACTTCGGATCTTCCCCGAACACCTATCAATGAGCATATGACCTCTGCTGGTGTTTCACCTCCACGCAAAAGCGAACTGCCTGAACGACCATTACTCAACCACAAATCTGGGACTGATGCTCCCAAAGAACACAAACACGGAAAATGGAGAAGCTTTAGTTTCCGGAAGATGCTCTAAGGCTTTCTCTTTTCCGTTTCCTTACGGATTCTCTTCGACTGCACATATCCTCGAGATTCTGCTCGCACATATTTTCGATGTACCACCAATTCTTTTCCTGCCTTTCCTTTCATGGCAATCTTCTTATTTTCCGGCTAGATGTGAGTGTTTTCTCCTTTTTTACCAGCTTGTTTTCGCTCATTGATCCTGTGATATCCATGTCTGGGTCTGGGTCATATTTCATTGGCGCACACAAGGAGTTCACTGGATTCTTTGTTATTTCAGCTGTTGTTGCTTGCTGAGAAGGGTCTTCTGGGTTAGCAACTGGGCTATCTTTTTTATTTCAATGGGATTAACAGCACATGTTCTGGGAAGAAACACAGGAAAAGCCAATACTTCTACTGCTCCCCTGATTTACAAGCGTGTTCTTTGGGCGCGAGCATGGCTTTTTATTATTATCCCACATCTGTGCATTCTATGTCTCGGTGTATTGTAAATAGAGAATAGAGCCATGATTATTCTGTGTTGTCCGCTATATTCTAGGATCGAAGTATTGGCCGGTACTTGAGCTAAGTTCCATATACAGGAATCATATCCTTCCCTTGACCGCTATCCATCTCAACAGTGATGCTCCTGTGCCCTTCAGTATGAGGGATGCATAGTGTATGCCTTTATCAACCCAACGCTATAGTGCAGTCGAGAAAGTACGCAGCTGGAATCGAGGGCGTAGGATTCGTCAATCTCAAGGAGAAAAGTAGGTCCGGCAAATCCTCGATGTTTTCGCATTCATATCTGCAATACAGAGGTCTCAAAGATAGAGGAATATGGAAGGTAGACGAGAGAGGGAGGAAAAGAGAGAGGTATTCGCGATCGTCGTTATCAGTCGTAGGCGATTCTCACCAGATGAGTTTGGCGACAATGATGACGGAGTTTATTCCGATTAGGGGTACTATTCAGCCGAGGATATTGTGTTAGCCCTGCTCGATTACAGAGGACCAAAAGAACCATAGGAAATCGGACAAGGACATACTCCGCATCACCGTCCGGACACTCGCGATCAAATCAATCGTCTTCGCCTTGACGCTTGTGCTATCGTAGGATGCACCAAAGGTATCTTGTTGTTGTGAACGACCCCATCCAACTATATTTTATTTAGCGATTTGCATGGTGTATTATTTCCGCCAAAGGGGGACGTACTCCGAGCGAGGAAGCGGTCTTCAGAGAGGACTGCGATGGCGTTGATGATGAGGATGATGACTGCGTGATTATTCTGTAAGCAGAGCTTGGTTCGAGGAGTAGTAGGAGTAGCGTACCGTAAACGAGTTTCCCGAGACCGAAGAAGAACATGATCGCTGTTGGTGTATAACTGGGATGAAGGAGTGAGGTTGTAAGTGGGAAAGTTTGCGGAGTGCCAGATGGCGTTTGATTTCCGCCTTGGGATGACGATGATCTCTCTTCCATGCATCTCACATATTGATTGATCCACAATGAGCAGAGATATTGGTCTGTATATACCCTATATACCTTTTATCGATCGTTTGCTAATAAACACAGTATTTCTGTTCCTCTTTCTCCTCGTCCCGGGGCTAGTCCTGCTCCATCTCTTGGTTGCGCCCTATACAAAGGTCGAGGAGTCGTTCCATGTCCAGGCCATTCATGATATTGAAACATACGGTATTCCGTCAATTGGTGATGCTGCAGCCTATATGCAGGAACACTATGACCACTTCAAGTTCCCTGGGGCAGTGCCCCGGACGTTCATCGGAGCGTTGGTGCTGTCGGAATTGTCGCGGCCGTTTATATGGTTAAATAAGAATGTTAACCGGCAGATTTTAGGTATATACTCCTTTCCCTAATATTACTCAATAGCGATAGTCTAATTTTTGTAGCACGAGCCATTCTAGGCTTGTTCAATGCTTCTGCCCTGATGTCGTATGCTTCCGGGATAAAGCGGGCATTTGGACAGCCTGCGGCCATTTGGTACCTGCTCTTCCAGGCTAGTCAGTTTCACGTTCTCTACTACGCCTCGAGAACATTGTCCAACATGTTTGCTTTCGGGATTACGACTCTGGCGTTGCGGTATCTTCTATCGGAACCTGGTGTCCGCCACAAATACAGGACCCGGTGCCGGCTTTCCCTCTGTCTATTGACTGTGGCTGGCATCATCTTTCGATCTGAACTGGCTCTCTTCCTGGCGATGCATACGCTCTTCCTTCTCCTGACGGGTCGTGTCAGTTTAATAAAGGAGGTCATCCCTGCTGGTATCCTGGGACTCTTCATCGGCCTCATCTCCACCGTATCCGTGGACTCATTCTTCTGGCAGCAATTTCCTCTCTGGCCCGAGCTGGCAGCATTCAAATTCAATGTGGTCTCAGGTCAAGCGTCCGCTTGGGGCACGCAGCCCTGGCACTTTTATTTTTCCAACGCTATCCCTCGTCTTTTGTTAAATCCGTGCACCTATCTCATTGGTATCCCGGTAGCGCTCAGTCTGTCCTCAACACGCGCGGCGACAGCATACCTCCTCGCTCCTTCGTTGGCGTTCGTAGCGTTATTCAGTTCTCAACCACATAAGGAATGGCGGTTTATTCTATACGTCATCCCACCACTCACTGCTGCAGCTTCTCTGGGCGCTTCGTATATCTGGACGCACCGGACGAAGTCTTTCATCTACCGCTTACTATCTCTCGTCATGCTCCTTTCTCCTCTAGCCTCCTTCACTATCTCGACTTTTGTCCTCCTGCCTTCGTCAGCAGCCAACTATCCCGGCGCACACGCCTTGCGCGCCCTTCATGATAACCATGGAGACACTTTTCAACCAGAGATTTCAGTCTACTTAGGAAACCTCGCTTGCCAAACGGGTGTAACCCGGTTCCTGCAAATACCATCAAAATCTCCCACGGAAGCATGGAAATACGATAAAACCGAAGACGAAACCATCAAATCCTCCTCAACCTTTTGGGACCAATTCGACTATGCACTCGTTGAAGCCGTCGGACCTGAGGAGTCTAGACTCACTTCTGGGCCAAACTCGCGTTGGGAAAATGTTGAGGTCGTTAACGGTTTCGCTGGTGTTAGAGTTCTTCGTCCGGGTGAGGAGGCGAGGGGGTCTGTTGAGGAGAGTTTTTTGAGAGGCATTGGAGGTGAACGTGCAATTGGGGTTTGGGAGAAGGGACGGGAGTTGGTGAGACGGTTTGTAACGAAAGGATGGTGGGTTGGTTTGAGAATGGAGCCTAGGATCAGAATTATGAGGCGGGTTGAGTAGTTTATATAATAGGAAATTTATTTACCAAAGGCGTATGTTCAAACTATGTCCAACGGGATATCGCAAAAGGGGTATTGACCAAGAGATTAAGACATCATGCGCCGCTCCCCTCCATCCGATCCAATCTTCTCTCCAAATCTCTCACCCAAGGTTCAACCAACTCGATATTACTCTTCATTGAAGCCTCGCCTTGTCCCATTCTCTCCTCTACCACCCTAAGCCCCTCGCGCCACTGCTCAATTTCCTTCTTCATTTCCCCCTGGCGGCGTTCCAACTCGTCAAGTGATTCCGCAGCCTGCGCGGATCCCGCATGGATAGCACGGAGGGATCGAAGTCGTTCTAACACGCTCGGGAGGAGGGGATGTAGCGATTGGATAGTGGGGAGAGTAGCATAGAGGGCTTGGATCTTGGTAGCCTGTTCGTCGCGCTGATTGGCGACGGGGTCGACCTCCGTCGTTGACGAGGAGGAAACGGACATGTCTGATGGTTCGACAGGAGCGGGAGCGACCTTTGCCGTTTGCGCAGCTTTGGCGGCATCGAGAGCGCGTTTGCGCGCAGAGGCCAGTGCCTCAGCATCCGCGGTGAGCTTACGGACCCGTGTGGACAGGGCTTCGAGGTTTGGTGTTGAGACGGTTGTGGAGGGCGGTGCAGAGCCCATGGTTGGGACGGCGGAGGCCGGTGCAGGGCCGACCAGGAGAGTTGTAAGGGTAGAGAGGCGCGAGGTGAGGTGGTCCATAGCAGGGAGGACGGGTTGGAGGGTGGGCTCAGAGTTTCCATCTGCGACAAAGGGGTTCGACGAGCTGGAGATGCCCATTGCTGCTTCAACGAGGGCAAGGCGGCCGTCGAAGGCGGCGGCGTGGGATAGGACACCGGAGGATGCTGACGCCGAGGCCTCCGTCTTGTTTTCTGGTGCTGGGCTGCGCGGCGGCGTGGAATCGGGGGCTGCATCTGTCGCGATCTTCCGAGATAAGGTTGCGGCCGCGGAGTGCGGCCCTGCCGCGCTGCGAGAGGAAGCATAGAGGGTATCCAACGCCCGACTGAGCTCCTGCACGCCGTCGTCCAGCTTCTCCTGTCCTTCCGCGGATGATTCCTTAGTTTCGGCATCTGCCTTTTCTTGTCGAGCAGTCACCTCGTCCTTCAATTCCTCAACTTCTCTCCGCAATCGCGCAAGTTTTCTTTCCATACTCTCCTCCTCACTGTCACTCAGATCCCCCACTTCCTCCAGACCGTCATCCCGTACCCGTCGGCGGCGGTTCTTGCTTTTGTATGACTTTCGTTTCGCTGCTATGCTATCGGAGAAATTCACTTCGCGGGCGTCGACCGTAGCCCCCATAAATTGGGCGCGTGCTTCGTCTGCATTAACACCTTGTCGGTCGATATCAGAGTTGGAGTCATCTTCGTCCGCCTCGGAGGACGTGCGGATTGTTTGTGTCTGTCTTATTAGACAGAGTGGACTGAAATTGAGAGCGCCAGTGACTCACCGGAAGAGTGGAAGCTTCGTCCGTCAGATCGGGAGTCTCGTAGATATCAGGTGCTTGGTCCTTAATCATGTCAACAATGACGATCACATTCCATATAAACTATGGGGCTTACCAAATCTGGAAGACCAGCATATTTCTTGTTGAGTGCCATATCCACAGGAAAGTAGCAGAATCAATTGCAGCTGACAAAATGCTGTGCTCTGTTGCTCCGAGCGGTATTGATACCAAAACACACCTGGCGGCGGAGGGCACGTGAAAGGGGAAGTGAGCATAATATTAGCATAGCAGTCTGAGTCAGCTATGCTTGTATAAGCACGTGTCACCCGGCTCGGAACGGGACTTGGACCAATCAGGAAAGTGCGCAGGGACAGTAGCACATGAAAACAACAGCTGAACGTGATTCTCTTCGTTTACTCCGGCTTACTTAAATACGCCTTTCTCGTCTCTTTCTTCTCATCTTCCTCCACATTTCCATCATCCTAGATACATCTTTATTCTATTCTTATACTCCTCTCCATTCTTATATCTAGAACCCGCATCCCATCATGGCTGCCCCCGCCGACATCACCATCAAGAACCTCAACGGAGAATGGACTCTGGCATGTAACCGTCTTGCCCTGAGTCTATTCGACTCGAGCTAACCTTATTGACAGGACAAATCCGTCTCCAACGACGCTGACCCAGTCCTGGCCCTTGTGAGTACTTATATCCATGATCTACATATGACTACCCACTGACAGTCTTCCCTTTTCAATAGCAAGGAATGAGCTGGCTCACCCGCAAGGCAATTGGTCTCGCAACCCTCACCCTCAAGGTCCATCAGTACCCCGAGTCCGCAAACCCCACCGTCATCAACATCGACATCGACCAAATAGCCACCGGCGGTATTAAGGGCACCAGCGAGAAGCGTGTCACCGACTGGACCGCCCGTCCTCACTCTGACCACATCTTCGGTAACGTTGAGGGCCAGTCTCGCGTTATCCGGGGCGTCAAGGGCGCAGATGGCAAGGTGCGGCCGAACCTGGAGGTCAGCACCAAGGTTGGCAATGATGACGACGATGCCAAGGTTGCGCGGTTCTTGAGGGGTGAGGTCCTGGCGGATGGATCTGAGACTGAGGGCTTCCAGGTGGAAGCTCTAGGTGAAGAGTACGGCGATGGAGAAGGTCTCTATATCCAGAACTTCGTTGTGAACAAGGACGCTGGGTATGGCTGGACCGCAGAGCAGGTATTTTAGACCCTAAATCCTCCTTCTTATGCATTTGTGGCTAATGTGTGTAACAGGTTTGGGGGTTCGAAACTGTTCAAGACGAGCGTCGTTACACCCGCCGTATCGTGGTGGCCAAAGACGGCAAATACCAAATGATCCGCTTCGTGTACTCCTTCCTCAAGCATCGGGATGCCTAAGCTGTTCATGTGCTGAGTGTGCTATGAAAAAGAGATTCGCGCTTTGGCCAAGTCTGACCAGTAAAATTACTGAACTTGACAGACAAGTGACAGCGTCATGAATTGAAGAACTTTGACTAGCGTTTCTTCTTGTTTATCATATTATAATACATGATTCCGGGCACCTAGAAAGTATAACAGAACCCAACGGTTTCACACTTCATAAGAAGAGAACATGTACCAGTGAATGAGCAATATTCTCGAAGCCCTAAGCCTCGAGATTCACCTGACGTGTCTAAATCCGGTGTCAAAAGTCCAGCATGCTGATGGACAACCTCGAAATTTTTATAATGGTAGAAGTAAAGATGGATTGGACTTTAGATCCTTAGAAGAGACTAAACCATGTATGCGTTCCTTGCTGGAAGATTCAGCGCGACTGCTTTGGATATAGTATATTTAGAGTGATATAATCTATCACAGGGCAGCTCGCAAGGTATATAGGTGACTTCAGAACAATTATCTATAATAGTTTAAATTTTTAAGTATTCAATAATCATGTCATTATGCTTCATAAAACAAGAAATACCACAGATAAGATCATGAGTTCGTTGGCATAACCACCTGAGCCTTCGTGCTAACTGCATCCTCAGCCCTCCACAAACTTGTCACAGTCTTCTGTTGCGTGTAGAACTGCAACCCCGGCTTGCCGTAGAATGTGTTTGCACCACCACCAGCGATACTCTTCTTGTTACCAGTGAAAGAGAACATCGGTAGGGGGACGGGGATGGGCACATTAACACCAACTTGGCCGGCTTCGATGTCCTTCTGGAAGCGAGATGCTGTGGAGCCAGAGCGGGTGAAGATAGCGGCGCCGTTGCCGTATTCGTTCTTGTTAATTAGGTTAATAGCATCGTCGAGAGTGTCGACGTTGAGGCAGACAAGGACGGGGCCGAAGATTTCTTCGCGGTAGCAGCGCATCTCGGGGGTGACGTTCGTAATGATGGTAGGGCCAACCTAGCGCCATATTAGCAACAAATATCGAGAAAACAATAGTCAATTAGGGGAAACATTTACAAAGTTGCCGTTAGGGTACTTCTCAGGCTTGTATCCACGACCATCCAAAAGAATAGTCGCACCCTCCTGCTCAGCACTTGTAATCAATTCCTCGACTCGCTTCTGGCTGTCGGGGCTAATGACGGGACCGAGATCCGCCCCCTCTTCAAATCCACCGTTGACATTCAGTGCCTTGGCCCGTTCAGCCATCTCAGACAGCCAGTCTTGAGTCTCACCGACCATCACAGCAGTACTAAGAGCCATACAACGCTGACCGGCAGCACCAAATGCAGCCCCCACGATAGCATTGAGGGTCTGGTTCTTGTTGGCATCGGGAAGAACAGCAGCATGGTTCTTCGCGCCAAGGTTTGCCTGGACACGCTTGCCATTGGCAGAACCACGGTTGTAGATATATTCACCGGCCCGGTTGCTGCCAACAAAGCTAATAGCCTTGATGGCAGGCTCGTCCAGAATGAAGTCCACCGTCTTCGCAGAACCATGGATGATGTTAATCACACCTGGAGGGAAGCCAGCTTCCTTAGCCAGTTCGGCCAGAATCATTGCCGCTCCAGGGTCCCGCTCGGAGGGCTTCATAACGAGACAGTTACCAGCCACAGTGGCAACGGGAAGACACCAAAGAGGAATCATGGCGGGGAAGTCTGATCGACGCGGTTAGCCTCGGGTCAGATTATACGAGTTCTCCTAGGGAGATAGCAAAACTTACTAAATGGGCAAATTGCTGCAACAACGCCCAATGGCTCACGGTAGCTTCTCGTCTCCATGTCCTTGGCGACCTCCAAGACTTCACCGGTAATCTGAGTGGTAATACCACAGGCAGTCTCCGCCACCTGCAGACCACGGAGCACATCACCTTTAGCATCTGGGAAAGTCTTACCCTGTTCCAAGGTAATGGATGCGGCAAGACGGTCCCAATTGGTCTTGATCAAGCTGACAAACTTGAAGATGATCTGTTGCCGAGCCATGATGCTGGTGGCACGCCATGCTGGGAAGGCCTTCTCGGCCGACTCGACGGCGGCGCGGAGCTCCTCATCAGTGCTTTGGGGCACACGGGTGATGAGGTTGTTTGTAGCAGGGTCATGCAAGTCGATCCATTGCGTAGTCTTGGAAGAAACGAATTCATTATTGAGGAAATTTGCGGTGTCAATGGGGTTGGCAATTCGCTCGTGGGTGGTCGGGTATTCAGTAGCGGTGCTAGCCGCAGAGGTGGTTGCGGGGGTGAGCTGAGCGGCGGTGGCATGGAGCCTACGGGTTGCCGTCAAGGGAGAAGAGACAGAAGAAGGGATCCTTTGCGAAGGCGGCATAGCGGAAGATGGCCTGGACAAGCTCGACAGAGAACGTGATGCTGAAGCCGAAGCAACTCGAGCAAAGGAAGCTGTAATGCGGGGAGACGCCGCGCGGAGAGCGGGGAGAGATTGGGCGAGAGACCGACGGGCGGCCATGATGAGAGGTAGGGGATGTATATAGAGTATAGACGAAAGAAGAGAGGGGCGAATTGATAGGCAGAAGTGGTATCAAGTCACGCAGGGATAGGTTGCTGTGTACAGCAGAGGGGTCTTATATATACTCGGTCTGTACGGGGTATACGGCGGGAATTGCGGGCCGCACGATTGGGGAAGAAAGTTGGGGATCCCCAAAGCGTTAGGTAAGCTCCGTGCTCTATTTCGGCGATCCCAGCCAATCACTTTTATTTTCATATCGGGAATGTGATAAGCTGCAACTAACATATGCCGGAACTACATGCCTGATTCTTTCAAAGCGAAAAAGTGGAATTGCTGGATATAGAGTACCCTACAAATCCTTCGGAATCGCCTTCCTTTCTTGTTAGAATGTCATATCTCATAATAAAGTGACAGCATCTTCTCCGATAAGTACTGGACCTTTTCATCCCCAAAGGTCAAGATATAAAGAATCAAATAGAAAAAGGCTCAGAAACAATTAAACAGCAATAAAAACAAATAACACTGGTTGCACAGGGGCTGTTTTGGCCCGTTTTTTTTTTCTTTTCTTTAAGATGAACTAAGATCTCCTATGATCGACGCTTGGTAGCACCGCCCTTGCCAGTGTCCGCAGAAGAAGAGATGGCTTCGCCTTCCTTCTCCTTGGACTTACCAGCAGCTTCCTTACCCTTCTGGCTGCCAGAAGGAGCAGGGCTGCTGGCGCCAATGGCTCCAACGATGATGAGGATCATTGTGACAAGAAGGGCACCCAGGCCACCGGCCACCTCCGGCACTTGCTTGATAGCGTGAACGGGGTCCTGCTTGGCCAAGCCAATAAAGTAGTCAACCTTCTCACGGACGTAGCCAACGGGGTCCTCCTTGAAGCTGACGCTGGGGGTGGCACCCTTCTCCTCCGGCTTAGGCTTAGCGGCCTCCTCCTGAGCGGCCTCCACAGGGCGCTTGACATCAAAGGTCTCCTTGCGGAGCTTCTCAGCATCCTCAGCGGAGTGACCAATGTAGATGTTGTCGAATAGGATGTCATTCTGCATGGTCCAGATTTCGAAGCCGATCTGCGAGCGTTAGTTGGTCTCATGTTTAACAATGTCAAGATCAGTCTGGGAGGAAACTTACAGCACCCATGGGCTCAAAATTGGAGGGAGTCTTGTCCTCAAAGTAGGAAGGATTGGCAATCTTGCGAGGGGCCCAAGGACCCTTGTAGGCCGGGTTGTCAATCAGAGGAGCGCTCCACTTGCCCTTGTAGGCCGGGTTCTTCTTCAAAGGGGCCGACCAGGGACCACATCCAGAGACTTCGTTGCACTTGGGGTTGGCGACTGTCGGAGGGATCCAGTCACCATCCTCTTCGTCATCCCAGTCTTCGGGCTTCTCAGCCTCGGGGTCAGGGATGCTAGTAGGCTCGTCTTCCAACCAGTCATCGGGAATGCTGGCATCCTCATCGACGATCTCGAAGGGCGCCTCCTCATCCCAGTCCTCAGGCTTCTTGGCTTCGGGGTCAGGGATCTTGGACTCATCAACCCAGTCAGCCGGCTTCTTGTCCTTAGGGTCGTCGATCTCTTTGGCCGGGTTGACAGGGGGGTTGAAGTCGTCAATAAGGGTGCCCTCCTTGATGGACTCGCCGTCAATGAGGATTTGGAAGGACTGGTCGGGCCGGACGATCAAGGTGTAGAGGGAGGTGACCTTGGAGGTGCGAGCAGCTGGGGGAGCCTTAAGGTGCTTCTCCTCGTACTCGCCGGTCTTGGGGTTTTTATGACGGAAAATGAAGTGAACCTAGCAAAGTCAGCGTCGAGCTCTCACTTTTCGTCGGGACCTTTCTAGCAATGTACAGGCAGTTCGTACCTTGTTGGTGGCACCGCACTTGTCGGGACCAAACATGATCACGTAAGGCGAGGCGTTGGAGAACTCCTCGGCGTGGAGCTTCTTATTCTCCTGGAGAAGCTTCAGGTAGGCACCACCACAGACAAGGGAGTCTATAGAAGGACTTTGTCAGTATCTCAGCGTTCCATTTTCTGTGTTCTCGCTCGTGGAGCGGACTTACTCTGCGGCTTGACCTCATACTGAACTACCAACATCTTGCCCTTGTTATCAATCTTCTTGGGGAACTTGGCAGAGATGCCGTGGTGAGCGGCAGGATCCTTCACGACGAGACCCTTGTCGCCTTCGATCCCTTTGAAAACGGAGGGCTCTTCGACTGCCCAGTTACCGACATAAGCCCAGTCATCCTCCGACTTAGAATCCTCCTTTTTGGCGTGGGAAGGAATCCATCTGGACTCCCAGCCTTCAGTGAATTGTTCAAGGAATGGCGCTTCCAGGTTTGTCGGCTGTATTTACAAAAGAGAGTTAGCAGGTGCTATTTGGTACTATAGATGACAGCCTCGGCAACGAGCGACTGATGAGAGATAGCTTCCAACATACCGTGAAAATAGGCTTCTCGGCGACGGACGACGAATCGGGCTTGTTCTCGGCCTCTTCAGCATGGGCATAACCCATGAGTGAGGCCGAGGAGACAAGCGCCGATGTAAAGGCAGTGTTAAAACGCATGATGGGACGACAGCTAGTAGCTACAAGAAAAAGTAAACAAAAGTCACGAATCAATTGGCCCTCCTAGAGGAGGAAAGAAGAGGCGACAATCTAGATAAGAGGGAAAAATAGATTGCCAGCTAACTAGCTCACAGAAGTGGAGGGAAAGAGAGGAGAGGTGAAGGTGGAAGAAAGAGCGCGATATAAAAGCCGACGATTGAAGCCAGAAGGTCAAAGGTGGCCTCTTCCACGGTAGTTGCCCAATCAGGTTAGTTCGCTATTCTTCAGTGTTCGATCGGAAGAAAGGCTGCGGCTGGACTCATTGTTGCTTACTATAACCTATGTACAATTATCAAAAGTGGACACTGAGGTTCAATGTTTTAATTGTAAGCCTCGCTTTATATACAGCCTCCATTGTAAAAGCTGTAGGCAATTGGTCTCTTTTCACTCTATAGTACGGAGTATTACCGTAGATTGCGCGATCATCCATTTATCTCCGCGCGCCGTTTAAAAATGTTTCCCCGCCGGTGCTTTTCTGTCGTTCTTGGTCGATCTTGACTCCATCTTTCTACATTTGGCTTACTGGATATATTATCTATCTAGAGTGTCTTCTGATTGATAGGAGGTCAAATTGTTAATCTTATCAGCTCATTCGCCTTATAATCCAGCCTCTCCTCTAGGAGACCCCCACCATGGCCGACATCCAGAACGAGAACAACGACCATTTGGTCCAGTCCGATGACCCCGAACACCCAGCCAACAAAATCCCCGATCTCTGTCGCAGATTCTATAACTGGGGTTGGGTGACTGGTACTGGTGGTGGTGTAAGCAATCCTGAGTGCCTTGCTTGGTTTGCGACAGAGAAGTTGCGATTAACACAAGGCTGACTTCAATGTCTACACTAGACCTCAATTCGCCAAGATGACCACATTTTCATCGCCCCGTCCGGTGTTCAAAAGGAAATGATGCAACCTCACAATATATTCGTCCTACAATGGCCCACTCCGAAGTACCCTCCCTCCGAGCGCAAGTACATCCGCAAGCCCCTCGCATTGAAGCCGTCAGACTGTACCCCTCTTTTCCTTTCTGCGTTTGAACGCGGCGCCCTCTGCAGCATTCACACCCATTCGCAGTGGGCCGTGTTAGTGACTTTGCTGGTCGAGCGTGAGAAGGGTCCCGATGGCTGCTTTGAAATCAGCGACATTGAACAGATCAAGGGAATCCCTCGCGGCCGGGGTAAGGGTATGCTCGGCTTCCACGACACCCTCCGGATCCCGATTATTGAGAACACTCCTTTTGAAGAGGATCTCACAGGAAGTCTGGAGAAGGCGATGGACCGGTACCCGGACGCCTACGCGGTTCTGGTCAGAAGACATGGAATGTGAGCGCCACCGTTTATCCTATAAGATTGAATATACAGGATGCTAATGAGTGACTCAGCTATGTCTGGGGAGACACCGTTGCCAAAGCAAAGACTCAATGTGAAAGCTTGGATTATATTTTCCAGCTAGCAGTGGAGATGCATAAGCTTGGTCTTCCATGGGTCAAGAACTCCCCTTAGTTGGCAGGGCTTGCTATGTTCAAGCCTACCATGAGGAACATGATGACGATGCATATGATAGTTCATGATTGGACAGGGATGTAGAAAATATGAAATATAGTAGTATGACCTTGTATATCTGGGAATCTATTGGATCCTCGTAAACTGAAGACTTCATATATAGCAGGTCTAGGGTTATTGCGGTATCAACATTGAGGTACTCCCGTACCGTTATACCGAGTCAGCTGTAAACTATTTTTATGCGATTAATGGTAATTGCATCCTATTGCTTTTATTTATACTTTCTCAAGCTATATATTTATATTCCAACATACATCCATCGTATATCAAGTGCTCTGCAATCTACATTGGCGGGGGAAACCTAATCCGTCGGCCGTTGCTTCTCCGAACGCCAGACGTGCGATCCCGTCATCTCCTACTCCGGACAGTTCGACCACAGCAACCAGCGCCCTCTCGACTTAGCAGGTGCCTGTCCCTTAACTCTAAACTAACCCCGCCTTGTTTATTTGTCATACTCGAAGCCTACGAAAATATGGATTTGGACGCTGGAGACTCCCCGTGGGGCGGTAAGTGGTTAGGAAGGCACCGCTGTTTGTTCCCCGTTGTCTAACAATCACGAATGACAGATGTCCCTTCGCAATCGAGTGCAAACATTGGCACCTCGAACCCTGACACTGAAGAAACAAGTACGTTTGTCCCGCAAACCCAACCTTCCCGTGTCCTTCTTCCAGGCTATCTTTCCCGTCCGACCCTGTCCCAGAACCTGACGTCTCATTGTTTCAGACACAGAACAACCCCAGCAGACCGGTTCAAGCTCCTCAGGTCGACGAAACCCACGAGTCAACCGACGAATCAATGCGCAAGCGACGAAACTAGAAGCTGTTGGTGATGAAATTGATCCACTCGGTCCGCTTGGGAATACGGCCGTTGAGAGCGGACCTTCGCCTATCGAACAAGCACCTGAGCCCCCTCAAAAGGAATTCGCAGCGCGCAATGCCCGTCCTACATCATCGACGTCACAAGCATCTAGTCTCGCTGGAATGGTAGATTCGGTGACCCTGGAAGAGAATGGTGCTGGTTATAGGAACCCTCCGCCAGTGCAACCCCCGGCTGAGGCAGAGGGGGCAAAGAGACCATCACAACCCAGCGTCAGCATAGAGGAGGCTGCTAAGCCAACGTTTGAAATTGTGGTGGGGGATCCGCATAAAGTTGGAGATTTGACAGGCAGTCACATTGTGTATCAAGTCCGGACCCAGGTAGGAAGAAAGAAACCGGATGAATTGGACCTGTGAAAGGCGGCAAAGCTGACACTGGCATTACTACAGACAACCTCCAAAGCCTACCGGCAGCCAGAATTTGCCGTTAGTCGTCGATACCGCGATTTCCTGTGGCTTTACAATTCACTACATAATAATAACCCCGGTGTCGTTGTGCCTCCGCCTCCGGAAAAGCAAGCTGTCGGTAGATTTGACACGAATTTTGTCGAGTCAAGAAGGGCTGCACTGGAGCGCATGCTCAACAAAATTGCTGCACACCCTATCCTGCAACACGATGGCGACCTCAAGATCTTCCTAGAAAGCGAGACCTTCAGCATTGATGTCAAGAACAAGGAGAACCGAGAGCCGGACCTTGGTCAAAACAAGGGCATGTTTAGCTCATTTGGAATCAACGTTGGCGGAGGCACCAAGTTTGTCGAGCATGACGATGTAAGTTGCTGCTCCGTCGTAAAATCCAACTTCCATTCCATTGACAATTTATGCACAGTGGTTCCACGATCGCAAGATCTACTTGGATGCGTTAGAAAACCAATTAAAGTCGTTAATGAAATCTATCGACACAGTAGTTGCGCAGCGGAAAGGCCTTGCGGAAGCAGCTGGCGATTTCTCCGCCTCGCTCCATGCCCTGGCAACTGTTGAATTGTCACCAGCGCTTTCGACTCCTCTGGATGGGCTGTCAGACTTGCAATTGCGCATCCGGGAATTATACGAGCGACAGGCAATGCAGGACGTTCTTACGCTCGGTATCACAATTGACGAATACATCCGCTTAATTGGAAGTGTCAAGACCGCCTTTAATCAACGTCAGAAATCGTATCATAGCTGGCATGCAGCCGAATCGGAAATGACAAAGCGAAGGCATACCCAGGAGAAGCTCCTTCGGCAAGGGAAGACGCAGCAGGACCGTTTGAACCAAGTTAACGCGGATGTGGCCGATGCGGAACGAAAGGTGCACCAGGCAAAACTGCTGTTCGAGGACATGGGTAAACTGATGCGGAACGAACTGCAACGATTCGAAAAGGAGAAGGTAGAGGACTTTAAGTCTGGTGTTGAGACGTTCTTAGAAAGTGCTGTTGAGGCACAAAAAGAGGTAAGGCCGCCAAATACTTGAATGTACATTGACTGCTCGGTCTAGCTGACTCTTCTTTCTAGTTAATCGAGCTCTGGGAGACCTTCCTCCTGCAACTGGATGTGGGCGATGAAGGCAATCCTCTCTTCTCACCACAAGCTCCTAGTAACGAACCTGCTGCTGAAACGACTGCAAGTGCCGAGGCGATCACGGCCAGCGAGGGAGCTTAGCGTTGCGTTGTTTTATGTAAAGATCCGTTACTTTGTTTTATACCTCAATCGTGCGAATGATTGTCAATTACATGCACGGCTCGGTGTTTCAATGTTAGAAACTGATGATGATGGTTCAACTACTGAGTAATGTCTTGATGGTCATATCGAGAACTCGGGTCTAGACTATGGACGCTTGTGTCAATTCAACGATGTGGTTGAATTTCTCAAGGTTAGAACGTATACATGTACATGACAGCCGAACAAATATTTAAACAATAAAACCCACAAATCCCAACCTCATAAAACCAATCAGGGTATGAAAGTCGATTGTTCGCAACCTCGAATATCGTACAATTGCTCACAACCGTAAACCGAACTTCCCCACGCTCACACTCATTTCTTGTTCCCAGCTTCCTCCTCCTGCCCAAACGAACTAATCAAATCCAACAAATTATCCTCCTCCTCCTGGTCCTCCTTGGCCTGCTCCGCCATTAACCGTGCCTTCTCAACCTCCGCAGCCTCATTATTCTTTTCCAACGTTTGCTCCCCGGCCGCTTGCGCCGCCGCCGCCTCAGTATGAACCTTCACATCGTCCTCCTTCTTCTTCACCTCCTCCTCAGTCGGCGTATTAGCATCCCAGCTGCGGCCGAACTTCGCGCGGAACGCAGCCAGCCGTCCGGCCTCGTCCTCCTCGACGTTCATGAGTTTATGGCTGGATGGGTTCCACAGCAAGGAGTTACGGGTGTCGCGGGTGGAGCGGTAGACGGGGAGCGGGGAGGTGGTGCGTTGCGTGTAAGTGCTGCCGTCGGAGAGGGTGACGAGTTGAGTGAAGGTGTAGGGCCGCTTGGGGCGCCGGAGGAGGGTGGCATGGCGGCATTGTGAGCAGATGAAGGTGGTGGGTGTTCGGATGGTGGTTGTTGTGACCGCGCTGCGGCGGAGGGGGGTTGTGAGGGACATTATTGCTTCTCTCTCCTCTTTTCCGGTGGCGTGAGGTGAGATGAAGGAATAGTCACGGAGTATCGGTGGTCAATCTGTTGTAGTGGTCTGCTTTTGTCTTGGACCGAGAAATTTCGCGGACAAGATACGGAGCTTATATAAGCGGTATCCCGACTTTTTCCTCTTCATTCCCTCAGAGATGTCATACAAATACTACTACTATTGTCTATAACGACGACGATGGTTGTCAATTGAGCGGACTCTTCTTTACCATTATCTTCTTTGTCCTCATGATGACTTGGGAGGGCTTTTACAGTCTCTTCAGTGATTCTATCCACTCGCCCACCATTTCCTGAGTTTCTTCGAGCTCCTCCGCTACCACCGGCGGTATGAAGCTCTTTGCATACTCTCAATCGGGACTCTTAACGGGCCAGGCAATTGCACAGTTGAATGGTATTTACTATCCATGTCCTATTTCCTTCATATGATCCTAATAGATGAACGTACAGCGCCGCAATGTCTCACCAGCCTTCCCCGCCATCCCGCCGTTCAATTCGGACTCGGGTTCAATCGACCTGTGCAACCATGCCAGCGTAGAACCCTCGCTGACACTCCCAAACCCTCCCTACCAGACCAAATCCGCCTGCTCATGCGCCGAGTCCCCTACCCCGTCGCCATCATAACAGCCACAGACCCGCACACCCACAACCACAAAGACACCCAAATCGAACACTCCTACCGCGGCATGACAGTCTCCTCCTTTAGCACCGTAACCCTACACCCCGAGCCCGTGGTCTCGTTCAACGTGAAACGACCATCCGAAACGCTCAATGCACTACTCTCCTCCGGACGGTTCCTCGTGCATCTACTGGCACCCGCAAAACCAACAGCGGATTTGGCAAGGGATTTCTCGATGGGAAATCATAATCTGTCGATTTTGGACGGGGAGAGTGATTTTGGATTTGCTGCGCATGCGCAAACTGGGAATGAGAAGGAGAGTGAGAGGCCTCTTCCGCTGCTGCGGAGGAGGGTGGAGAGTCGGGGCATCGTAGATTTCCCGTTTGTTTTTGAGTGTAGGCTTCTACCGCAGCAGATAGAGGTGTTCGATCACACGATTGTTTTAGGTCGTGTTGTGGATACGATTCTGCAGTGTCCGTTAGATGCTGAGGTCAAAGGTCAAACTGACTCTGGTGAACTGTGCTTGACGTATGCTAATACCAAGTTCTGGGAGATGGGTCATGAGATCAAGGGATGACACATGATTGCCCTTTATTAACGAATGGTGTGCCCTGAGATGTCGACATGGCCACCTCATTGCTGGCATTTGTATAATAGAAAGATTAATAGTCGTTTGTATATACAAGTCTGGAACTTTAATCCATCTACGCCTTCTATTCATACAACACCAACACCACAGATAGCAAGTGATGTGAGAAATTTGCTAAGTAGCCTCAGCTCGAATTGGTACTACCCTTGACTATACTCCAATACCATGCTATGTACCCCATTATATACAAAACAATTTCTTCGTTTTGCTGCGCTGCTAATGATAAAATTCTCCAAGTAGAACTTCCACCTTCATGGATATCGGATTTGCTGTACAACCTATGAAACTTGGATAGGATCCAAAACCTTTTGTCCTAAAAGTGCCCTAAGAGATCTACATGTAGGCCATGCAAAACGCAAGAGAGATCGTCCACAGGCGATGCAAAGAGAAACGAACAAACGGAAAGAACACGACTGATCCGAGTACTAGAGGCTGGGAACGAGCAAGCACAAAGGCTCCGGAGTATACACACGAGCGCAGGCACACACCATTTGATACCACTTTTCCGAAACACCATTGGCAGAGAAAAAAAAAAGGAGAACCTGGGACGAATATGCCACGAGGAACGTCAACACCGCTGTCCCACGAAAAGTACCCCATTTTGATCCAACATGCCGAACCCATCAACTGATTTAGTTGCCTTGACCGCGCGCAGAGCCCGGGCTGCCACTGCCACTGCTACCGCTTCCACTCCCACTCCCACTGCCACTTCCACTGCCTCGACTACCTACCCGCTGGAACGAAGTCGGAGACGGGCGCGTGTTAAAGCTCAGAGGATTGTTATTCTCAGAACCAGAGCTTCCTCGCTTGTCGGTAACCAATTCGGACAGGTCGAGCTGAAGAGGCGGCAGGCGGCTGCCGTCCAAAAATTCGGCAGTGCTGTTGAACTGTCCGCTTCTGGCCGATCGGTTGGAGAAGGATCGATCCCGGTAAGCAGAATCCGTGGAAAAGTACGAATTGGTATGGGCAAGTGGGGAACTCGGAACGTGCTGGTGCAAGTACGACGGCTGTGGTGCCGGACTAGTCGGGTGAGAAGGGATCGTACCAGCGGGAGTTGCCGAATGTTGAAGCGGGCTAGATTTCAATGGGGGGAAACTGAGACCCAACAGCGATCGGTGGTTGGAAGCAGTGCTGGTCAAGGGGCCCAAGGCCATGCCATCGGAAATGGGGGCTCCAGGGGTTAACTGACCAGGGTCAATGAGCTGCTGCTGTTGTATAGCTTGCTCGATTGCGGCAGCTTGCTGCAGGAGTTGATTCGTGCGAACGTGGTAATCTTGAACGGACTGGCCAATAGTGGCAAATTGATCATTGTAATTCGCCTCCAGCTTAGCCTGATCTTGCTCCCTGGCAAATTGTTCAGCCGCTCGACGCTCACGTTCATTGAGACCCTGGGCATTAGCAGAGACAATTCGCTCATGCTGTTCGTTGACTCTGGCACGACGACTTTGAAGACGTTCGCGCCGTTGAATCGTCGAGTTCAAATCAGATTCCAAAGATGACACTTCGCGGGCAATGGCAGTACGGGTAGCAGCAATTTCATCTTTAGCATTGGCAAGCTGGTCCCGTTCACGCTCATAGTCGGCTTTCTGGGTCGACCATTCCTGCAACTCCTCCTCGGGGATCTGTGTTTTTGTACTCAGCTGGGCCTCCAGCGTGGTCGTTGCTTCCTCCGTCTGGCGAATAGTGCGTTCCAACTGGAGAGAGCGTTGTTTCTGTTTGTTTTCATCCGTCCCACTGCTTAGGCGATTGCCCAAACTTTCCATGTCTCTCTTAATCTTGTTCAAGACACGTGTATGGTCGGCCCTAGTCTTCTTCTGCCGAGCGCGCTTCTCATTGAGTTTTGCTTCCGCGTTGACAATGGAGTTTTTGAGGGTGGTTGTCGGTGACGACGGTCGATAAGACGGTTGCGGTGGCGTGGGAACTGAAGATACTGAAAAGAAAATCAAGACAATGGATTAGAATCACAAGAAGAGGCATAAGGAAAAGTGAGTCTTACCTTGTTCTGCGTCATTGGCGGCAGGAGTCTTGACACTCATGACGCAAATCTCTTCATCGGTATCGCTGCGTACGAAAGAACAAGTGTAAGCACAGTTAGGAGCAAGACCTGAGATCTCGCCACGCCAATGAACCGCATTCGAACCATTAGAAATATCCTCGACTTTGTAGACAGTGGCAGTGGCCCACAGTGCACCATTGACACATACGTAAAACGGTTCCATTTCGTCGTTTCCCAGGTGCCCGGCTTCACAGGCAGCGCCCGAAACAGCAAAATCATCCGCCGAGGCAAAATCACCCGCGGCGTATCTGATCGAGGAACCGTCCACATCCGTTATCCAAATAAGCCCATCATCCAACGAAACGCCTTGCAGATCCTCCTCTGTCATCATAGAACCTCTGGTAGTTTTTGACATCGCTCTAGAATGCTCGTACTCTCTCATCACAGTGACCTTTGTGCTTGCAAGTGCCGCCCAAAATGGTTGACGACTCCGAACCTGGTTTGCTTGTCTCCTCCGTTTCTTCGCCGAAACAAGTCGATCCCGGCCGTCCTTGAGGGCTGAGGGCGACGGCGCTATTTGGCCATCAGTACCCAGTATCGAGGAAAGGCTGGCGCCCGACTCGAAAGCCGAATCCGCCTGCGTTTGCGAAGAGCCCGCGGAAGCCTCGGTGTCGCCGCGCTTTCCAAGGCGCGGGGGAGTGGGCGAACGATTTTGGGCCATCGACCGCCTTAACATGGCCGTGCCTGCTTGGGCCAAAATATGTACTGCCAGTAAACTGCGTATCCAACTCGGAGAACCCTGAGTTTCGGTATGTCGAAACTCTGTGGGTAGGAAATGGGAATACTGAGATAACATGTCCGGAGAGACCATTTTTGCGGAGAGGAGATAACCCATAACAAAATCCTGTATACCTTTACTGCGAAGCAGATGCAAGGCGAGTACTATACCAACACATACCCAACTAACCCCTTCGCTTTTCCCCGACCCTCCACCGCCCAGCGTGATGGCCACCTGCACATGCGCTAAATCTAGTGCAAAATTCTGCGCCCAAGTCCACATGAAAAGGCCCCAAACGAGTAGCGAGAACCCGTCCGCTGCGAGCATTGTCGCCAACGACGGTGTACCAGCCGGACCTTGGAAGATGTCGAAATTTGACGTAAAGGAACCGGCTGACGCACCGCTCGGAGGCATAAAGGTCAAAGACGCAAATAAGAATTGAACCAAGGTCAGGACAATCGGCGGCAACTGGAGGAGGAAAATTAGGATGGCAATGGTGTCATACATCGGGCATGACTTGAGAATGGACGAAGCCAATTGTAACGGATTGATAGAGGCATTCGAACCCGATCTTTTAGGACCCATGGCAGTGGTAGTCGTGGGCGCCTGTTCAGTGCGACGCGAGGCCGGACTGGTGAGTCCACTGTTCGGCGGAACGGCACCATTCGACATGTCTGCGTTGCCCTTGGTATACCCATTCAGAACCCCGCGCACATTGCTGTCGGACTTGGAAGGCGAGGACGAAGGATCTGCCGTTCCGTTCAATTTGGCTGCCGCTGCTACCGTGGGAGTGATGGCGGGATCACTGGAAGAGCGAGACGAGGACAGATCGACTTGAGAGGAGCTCGAGCTCGAGACAAAACCACCAGCGCCACCGTTGGCGTGTCCATTCAAATGTCCATTCGATTTTTGCTTGGTCACTTTCTTACCGGAACCAACGGAACCATTCTCATGCCGACTGCTTTGACTCTTCCTAGCCGCGGCTGATGAACGTGGCATGGACGAGGGAACCAAACACCCAAGTCCGAGTCAGCTTGGCAGATAGCAGCCAAGGACCAGAACCGGGCGTTGAAAAGGGGACGAAACCGACGACAAGGGGGAGTTTGTTGAAGGAATGGGTGGTGGTAGTTGGCGGATGTTATGAGTAGCGGAAAAGGAAGGGAACGGGGAAAATGTGCGGCGGAAAGGGAACGACAGAATTGCTTAAAAAAGACGAGAAAAAGAAGAAAAAGAACGGAAAGAAAAGGAGAGAACTGGTTGACCAAGTGATGATGATAGAATATCGAGGAAGAATGGAAATATAGAGAGAAGAATGGGGGGAGGGGAAAGAGAGGGAGGAAGAGAGCGTGGCGGGGAGGAAAGAGAAGAAGTGAAGTTAAGGAAAGGGAAGGGAAAAAATGGATTGGGATAGTTTAGCAGCAGAAAGGCGGGAATTGTTGCGGCTGTCGATCGGTTCTTTGTGCCTCAGGCATGAACTTGCCTGTAACAGTCAGTACAGTACGGTATGATACATGCTACTGGATGAGTACTAATTTGTCTGTGTTCAAAACCTCTGTACAAAGCTCAGAGAATGGAGTATAAGGACAGATCGCAGGTATCAAAAGCTCACTGCAGTCACTCAGCCACAGTCGCTGTCAAAATTCACAGCCCGTCTTGAAACGAAGCCGTGAGGTGAGCAAAGCCTCGCTCCTTGTTCACGCTGCTATTGTATCGAATCGTTCTGGTCTACAGTGAGTCCCCCTCATTTTGACCGCCGGATTGCTCGCATTTGCCCCGGTAACAGAATGATGATCTTGAGGGGCAAAAGGCAAAAGGGGACTGTCACTTTTGGCTACATATATGACCTGCGACTGCTATTGTTCCCTGATAGGCCAACAACACCGTTCGAAACAAACATTTTTTCAATTGTTGGCACACTTTCGCGCTTTAGCAACCCTAGCACAGGGCCGGTCTGCGTTTTGGCAGGCTCCGAGTCCAACTGAAGCGCCGCTAAGCCGGATGATCTGATGATCTTCCCTCGTCTGTTGCGGGGTCAACGTTGTGCGATAAGTAATCCTGGCAATAGTATAGGCATCATGTAGGGGAGCCGGTAGTTTACTATGTATCTTCTCTATGAAGGGTAAACGCATAGAAGCAGTTATAGAATCGATGGTGCCAATATAAGATGAGACGAAAAGTTACCACGGAGTACTGTGGCAAATATCAGAAAGCCTCATTGATGGTACGGAACGCCATTGCCATGCTCAGTCCATCTTCAATTATAGTCATGATATCAACGGCAAATGTAAATGGCTCTTTGCAGTTTATAGTCCCATGTATGTTTCCGAAAAGTCACAAACAGGTACAGTGAGACTACCTGTAATATACCTAAACCTGCAGTTGATACATACAGTGTGCAATCATCCAAGACCCTAGAAGATGCTGCTGCAGACACAATAATACAACTTTCATGATTAATGCATGGTACCAATCCGTACTGTACAATACCAGAACGTGGTATTCTAGATCGGTAACATCCCCACCGCATTGCTTTTGATCAACGGTCAAGATCCTCACAGGGGTTGAGTATTGGTACTCGAGTATACAGAGTATGCAACACTCAGCACGAATTGACTATTCTTATTGAGCAGCAAAGAATAGGAATCGCGTGCAGTTGTTAATTCTCGACGCTAACTCGCGTGGACCCTGTAACAAGGATCTACCGTCTAGGGTCCCAAAAAGGGAATCGCGCCTAAATTAGTTCGGCGATGCACGTGCCCCGCCATAAGGCTTGTTGTCAGGTGATTCTGCCTTACCTCATGGTTATCACATGACAGTTAGATATAGATTCTCTTAAGTATAGAAAATGAAGTCTGCCTCAAATATTCAATGGTTAGAAAACAAGATAATAGTAATACATCAACTTGCATCACCACTTCTCTCAGTAATCGACTCGACCCACGGCCGAGGTTGGATTCTGGTCGGACAAATTCTAATTGATCTCAAGATCCCCGGTAAGGTATGATCTCCGTCCTCGAGCTTCTTTCTTTGTATGAAGGATATTCTGAGATTTTCGGGTTCCGCGGTTCGGTGCTCCATAGCTGGAAAAGGAATATAGACCCAAGTTATTGGTTTGATGGTGTGTTATGCAGCTGCGGCTAGTGTACACTGCGAAATACTATTGGAAGCGCTTCTATCGAAAAACATGATAAATATTAGAAGCATTTGAAAATCACATGGATTTTCATCAGTTTCAACTGTCTTTTTTTCTTTTTTTTTGGGGGGGGGGGGGAGAGAGGGGGGTCTCCCAAGCCAACCAGAATCTGCATACCCCACTGGAAAAAGAATTCCTGACAGATCTGGACTCGAATTTAGGAAAATTCTGCAAAACTCGGATGGAGCCCGCTGGAGCAACTGCACCATCCACTTATCGGAGCCGGGAAGTGTCCAGCCACTGCCTTGTTTCCACCCGAAGCCGTTTATGATACATTATACGATACACGATATAATATACAATACAACGCGGGACTAAGGCATCCATCAGTGATGGCCTTGATGGCCGGTAATGTAACCCACTAGCGAGCGGCCACTACAAGCCAGCGGCCACCCGGAGTATTATATACAAAATGGCACTTCTCAGGACCTCAAAATCACAAATAAAGTTATAAGTGTTCTGTTAAAGGTCATAACATTTAATATTGATGCATTGTAGAAGCCCCCTTGTTTTGTCTAGAACATCTAGAATTCTTTTGTCATCTGAAATACAGTGTTATTCCCAACACAGCTGTATTTAATGCTGTTTCTATGTATTGAAAAGAACCGAATATGTTATGAAATTATGGGGTTAACCTCTGCTTGTGTACGTCGAAAGAAAATGATATTCCAGATTTCAGGTCCTACCAATGTGTTATTGCTGAGATATTGAGGTCTTAAAAAAGTGCCATTTTGTATGCAATACTCCAGGTGGCCGCTCGCTAGTGAGTTACGTTACGCTATATTATTGATATTCTTTTGGTTGTGTACTGCAGATTAGCATTGGCCAGGACCCGGCATAAAACAAGTTCTCGGCGCTTCAAATCAATCCAATACCATATCTCCAGGCGCTTCAAAACTGGTCGCGACACGTTCGAGATAGGACAGCACATTGTGGCTCAGAGCTTCGAAAATGGTAAGAGCCCATGGCCGTTAGCGAATTATAATACTTAATGAATTGTATCTACCTAGTGGTTCGCTGTACAAGTATGCACTATACATTACGCAGTAGGCAGGAGGCATGCAGATACATATGCAGGGCACGTATCAGTGTTCCAAATGTCGCAATGCCCCTTCTCCAATCTACTTCTTCGTAGATCCCGTGTCCTCGACAGCATCTTCACGATCCCAACTGTCAGTCTCAAGGGTCCGTACTCGGCCCTCAATCTCCAGAATTCTCTGCTGCCAGGTCTTCTTTGCTTCTTCTTGCAACGCCCATGCCCTCTGGAACTGTTCCATCATGAAACGAGGCATGGGTGTCTTCTTTGCCTCTCGATAGTTATACGTGACAATATCCTCGTGACAGCGTGCGGCCGGTCGTTGATGTGCCTCGGAAAGAATGACAACTTGAAGCTCAAAGGCCGACTTTTCAGCCTGAGAAGATGGGTCCTGTACTAGTTTGTGATAAACGCTGATCTTATCGGGATATTTCATGGGCTAGATGGCGTCAACGAACTGGGAATCACTCAATCAAGAAGGATGGCGTGTGGACGCACGAATTTGTAATCAATCTTGATGCTCCGAAGGATGAGACCAATCCCGGTCGAACCAACGAGATTCATCCATGCCTTTTTATTCGCCGGATCCATGTGAGTTGCGAAGTTGCGCATAAAATTCACTCTCGCTGTCTCGGCGTATCTGACGTACATCACGTTGTTGACATGTCCTGGTTCAAGTCAGGTGCCGTGAATATAACAAAGTTTCCTAGGGCAATACATACCCTTTCCAGACAAGTCAGCCATTAAATCAAATCAAGGGACATCATCGTAGACTTACCATAGTATCCTAATGCCAATGCACAATATAGCTATCAGTAAACCACCTCACCATTCGTGCAATAATTACAGAGGCTGTCATCATACCATCTCTCCCCATGCCACATTATGCTGGAATAACCCTCTAACAGTTTCATTCGTCAAAAAACCCTCACTGCCCGAAACCAACTCCCTCCAATCCCTCGCGATCTGCTGTAAGACATCACCCGCTTCCTGAATCTGCGGCGGCTTCAGTCCAAACATCATACACCTTCCGATCCTCCGCTTTGTCAGGGTAAGCCATTTCGGGTCAATCATGTGAGGTTTCGTGGGTGTAGGCGTCGATGTTGATGTCGACTTCGTCTCCGCATGAGCTGGTGAGATTGAGAAGAACCGTCCGGCGGCAATTGAAGGCTTGATTATAGTGGAAGCTGCGAGAGCCTGCTGCCGTGGAGCCTGTCTCATTAGTATTCTCATTCTGGTGCTATCAAATCTGTGAGATGTTGTATTTAGTTGGTAGGAATTGGATGTCGCTGTTCACTATTGAACCTCCGAGCCCGGGATTTCGGTTAACCCCGCTCTCCGCTCCGCATACTTTGAGCACGTAGTTAGATAATTTGATCAAGCTGGATCGGATTTGTTATAAGACCATATCAGGAAGACGGAGCCATGGATAGATTGCCGGTTAAACTGATTGATTGCATTGCAGAACCGACTGTTTACAAGTTCTGTTCTATCCGTAGTTTATCCGCGGCGACGTCACCGCCGATATCTCGAAGCTGAGGAAGGTAACCCAACTTCTCTCAATTTACAGAGCTCACTACAGAACACGCATCTCTCTTCAATCTTTCTTCGAAACAACAACCCAGAAAATCTAGCCAGGACTTAGTGTCCGCTTAATGGATACACCATGACAAACCCAGCATTGCGCCGGGAGGTAATCAATATCTACAAAGGTAAAAATGTTTCTTCCAAGAGACTCTATTGCTCTACAGTCTAGGTGTTGACAGCGCACGCTAATACAGAGCTCCTCAACCTTGGCCGGGCGTATCCCCTCGGGTACGATTATTTCAGAAATCGACTGCATAAAGCGTTCTCGAGTCAGGCGCACTTGAACGATGAGGAGCAGATTAAGAAGGGCATTGCGAGGGCGGAATTTGTCAAGAAAGGTGCGCTGTTTGGTATTGGTCTTGCTAAGGGTACCCTTTACTAATGCGACCAATCGCCATTTAGAAATCGAGGCATTGTAAGACCAATTCCTATGCTCTTTGCCAATCACGGTTATTTCACGTCCATCACGCCTTCAGAAAAAACAATACCACTTGTGGAGCTGATTAACATATCCATTCGCTATCCTTATCGTCTATCATAACATCATGCAACACTCTCGAAACAAAAGCTGATACTGACATGTCGCCAGATATTACCTGAGACGGTATCGCGCAATGAAACAGCGCTATGAAAACAATTAAAGCCCATAATCCCGCCGGGCTGGTATTAAGTTTCCAAAATGAAATATTCAGGACATATACTCCGTACATAAAAACCAAAAGAAGAAACGTAGACTCGGGGTATCACCAATATGATGTGAGCAAATGGCCACGACTTTTCCGACCACCAGAACACCAATCACTTTTTTTTCCCTTTTTGCGCCTGTGTCTACCAAAATTTTGGTAATATGGCTTTTTTATTTATTTCTTTCGACCCCACCAGGCACTCACTTCCAGACATTCCCCGCTGGTGAGGCCATCTTTCTGGAACAGATCCGCGGTCATTGCAGTCCACCATCTGTCCCATTCATCTCGGCTCTTTCCACTGGCCTCCATGAGCATAGGCTCCATGCCTTCGATCATCTGGATGACCGTGAGAAGAGCCGTGCGTCGTATTGAGAACTGATCTGTGTTTAAGGGTCTCCGAGTACGGCCGATAGAATCTCTACCTTGTCCTTCTCGTTCCCACCGCAATTCCCCTAGTGGGATCGCAATGCGACGGCTATCCACATTTTCTAGATCGTCAACTTCAGCATTGAAAGATAGACCGATTGTTGCGCATGGCATCGCGGAAAGTTTGCGACGATCAAATGCCGCCTCGAGCCAAGAGTTGTAGTCCTGCAGGTATTTGTTTTGTGCTCTTGTGAACGGAGTTGCGGATGAAAATGTGTACGTCGCAGTGGCATCGGCTGTTTCTTGTTCCCTCGATGCTAATTTGCGAGCAGGGGCAGGGTTCGGGATCAATGATCGGAAAACCCAATCGGAGTCCCATATTTCTAAAACACCTCCCGACTTGAGAACACGCAATGGCTCACTCAAGCCCGATGCCTGTTGTGCTGGACTTGACGGACACATCCCTGCATCTTTAATGAAAACGAAGTCAAAGTAGTCATCGGGAAACGGTAGGCGCGGTTTACGTAAATCATGTCGTTTAAACTGCCAATTCACACCTTTTTTCCGCAGATCGGGGGCGATGGAGACGATGTCAAGACCGGTAAAGGAGACGTTGGGATTCCCACGACGAGCGAAGTAATCGTGGCAGAGACTCGACCAAAGACCCGAGCCGCATGCCAATTCCAATACTCGTTTCGGGGGATTCTCAGCAAGCGACGGAGTGCAGAAAGGGCCGCCAAAGACGCGAATGAGCATAAGGGTGCGCAGGGATTGGCGATGGATTTCGGGCAGGTCGCATGGTAATGGGTAGAGGTTTTCGGGGTCTCTGAGATAGGTTCGGTCGCCATGGTGTATTAGAGGGTAAGTGCTGTAGTCATTCTGTAGGGAGGAGAGGGAGGAGGTTGACGTCCCTGCCCAGCCGGGGCCGGTGGAACTGAGGGTCGAATTCAGATCGGAACCAGAGGCGGCGGCTGTCATCGCGGCGGGAGTGGGAATTGTTGTGCTCGAGGATATCATGATATCCATCTTTTTCTTTCATGGGTTTCTTTCCTTCTCTGCTTCGTGTGTCTCGTCAATCGAGTCGAATTAAATCACTGGCCAAGTGCATTCTCAAGCGATACACCAATTGCGAAAAAAAAATTTTTGGACAGTCGAGATAATTGATTGGGTAGGTAGGCGCGTATGTATAGGTGACACTGGACAAGAGGGAGAAAGAAAGAAAGAGAAAGGAATTGCAAAGAATTAAAAAGAGAAGAATAACTCGGTATTGTTATTGTTATTGTTATTATTATTATTATTGATATAATTGAACCGTGGAAAATGGAGTACGAGAAAGAGTAGGGAAGAAAGAGGGGGGCAAAAAAAAGGTATCAATTCATGGTGGTGGACATGGCGGCCAGTTCCACATTCCCCCTTTACGGATGGAGCATTGTGAGTACTCTAGACACATTCCAGAAATCCAGAAATCAAAAGTATAAGTACAGTGGATGATCCTTCAATGAAGAAGGGACCATGATTCACATTCTCTGACAGGCCACTGGATCGGTTTTGAGTTACCAAAGTGTCAAACTCGTATACTGTAACCTCAATAATGTTTGTGACGACTGTCTGGCTGTAAGTCAATGTATCATCCATCCCTGAGCATCACAGTAGTCCACTGACCCTGAAGATAATCCCAGATTGAGCTCGCAAAATTTATTTATCAGAAACAGGGCTAACCGGATCAAACTCTCAGCTGGATCCGAACTAAGCGAACGGCTTTCCCGTGTATTATCCACCACCGTCAAATCAAAGCGGCTGTTCATACTCAGACTTTTGGACCCAGTTGCAGAGAAGATATCGGAACATACGGAGTTACAAACGTCCTCAATTTTTCGCCTTTTTAATTTTTTTTTTTTTTTCTTTCTACGGAGTATTACTCGAGATCCCAGCACAAGCCGACAATTGAACCCAGTGTTTCTTTTTGCCTGCCCAGTGCGAGTAGATTCTGCCCAACACACCGGGTTCAAGATTCGACCATGACTCGGTCCAATGCTTGATTACCAATTGTTGATGATTGTCATTCATAGGTCAAACACTCTCCATCAGCCCTTTTCGAAGATGTGCCCGTTTTCGGTAAACATATCGAGTGCCATGATGTCAAGGAGTTTATTTTTATTTTATTTTATTTCTTTTTGGTTTATATCTCGAGTTCCTTGGATACCGGCTTTCTATTCATGGTACGCTATAGTATGGAGTACTACCCTGCACAAAGTAGTACTCCATACTGGTACAGGATCACAGACCAAGACCAAGACGCCGTTGGCTGTCAAAGAAGAAAAATAAAAATAAAGAAGAAAAGGAAAAGGCGCATCCGAAGTGTCGGAAGCCGGAAGGTGGCTCCGTGCAAAGACCAGACAAACTATTGACGGGTCTCCTTGGACCATCTCCGGAAAATGGAGCCCTGTGTAATACCATTCGTACTCGCACATAGCATGGAACCACCTCTGTAATCTGAGTATCGCATACACCACAAGTACGTCTCTTCAAGAAATTTATAGAATTCAAAATGAAAACAACTCTGTTTATCCATCATCAGTAGAGACAAAAAGAGGGGTGTGATAAGTTGTAATACGGAGTAATATTGACATATGCGTGACTTTTGAATTGGAGATAGTGGTCCAAAGACTATACCCAGTTAGTATTAGTTTATTGTTAGTAGCGTATGTTCCTAGATGTACTGAGTATTGCTGCTCTGTAGTACTATTATGTACTTTCTAGACGAGTATGCATGCAATTGTACCTTTGTTCTCCGAGGAAGACATGTTGAATTGAAGAAGCGAAATGAATCGCGTAGATAGATCAGCTAGCGCTTGGTGATGAAGCATCGCTACTTTGGTTTCATTTGAATTCTCAGGATCACGGTTGGATACATTGTAGTTCAATAATTTTTATATCTGAAATAGTTGGTCTCTTTGATAATTGACGCTAGGTATGACTTTCCCATCGGCTCTGTTTATGAAAAGATCCTCCGATTAAGCTGGGTCCAAGGAAATATAAACCATTATTCTCTTTGATCCCTCATGATGGCAGTGACCTCACCCAAATCATTCGTTGAAATAGTCTCATTGATGTCGCATGTTTGGTCTCGAATACCTATAACTAAGAGTGTTCAGTAATAGATTTGGATGGTTGAGCCACCGCTCCTAATACTCTGGGTATGCAACATATAAAAAATACAGTCCTTATGCTCCCCATGGCAACCACTGCCTTCAACAAGGGATTCCGCTGGGTTTGTCGAAATGAACCACGAACACGAACAGCTGGCCAGTTTCAAACATCAGGTAACAACCAAGGCCAAGATGGCTTTTTTCTAGGTTATATTCAGCGGTAATCTAACTGCCCAACCCCATTCTTCCTTGCAGCCAAGGTCCAACTGGGGATGAAAGGAGGGTTACAGGTGTGCTTGGCCAATGGGAATTCGATCCGCTGGTATCAGCGGAGCGGAATCAGCAGCGGGAGGGATTCTACTCGTCTGTTCAGTGAATGTTGCTAGTGATTCCCCAAAGCAAGACAACATACCTGCAAGTTGTCAAACACCACCTAATAGGCCTTTCTGGAGTAGCACACTGGCCAAAACTGGCTCATTTTACATTATTATGGCGGTGCAAATGCGCCACGCCTCAGCCTACCAGGGGTAGGTATAGTACAAGCGCTCCTCGACATTCCGTATAAAGTAAGATCTGTTGTATAATTCCTTTTTCTGTATGCAAGAACCCGGTCATGGTTGTATATCGTTCCTAAGCTTGATCTCGCTGGATATTTTGAGAGATCGCTATTTGTTTCCGCTACACCGAAACCAATAAGATACTGTCATATACTTGAATGGTTTGTGGGTCGCAGTTGACAGCGCATTGTCCTCTTGCTTATTTCTCCAAGAGGGGTGGTGAACTTAGATGAGTGTTGACACTTTGTCCTGTTTCCAAACTCGATCGACACCTTACTTCTGAAAGCAATAAAATGACATACTATCGAATTTGCTGGCACTTGAAAGCCTAAATGAACGCTCCCAGGATTGGACGAACCCTGAGTGATTGGAATACTCCGGATGTAAAAGGGACTTGACATATTGATCTGGGGCCAAGCTAGTTAGCGGAATTCAGGGTCTTTCATGTCCGTTGTTTGTTAGTTAAGGAGCCCATGTAGGAATGATAGTTATTTCTCTTGACTGGCCACGGCCGGGAAGCTGGATGTTCATTGTCAGATATAGAGCAGAGATACCCCGTCCTCCCCAGAGCCGTTCGCAAGATCAGTGGACCGGGCGGACGAATCACGTCCCCAGCGATTGTATCACGTGATCAGACGACTCCCGCCTTCGATGCAAACCACTTCGCAGCAGCCTCAAGACACGCCGGAAGAGTTAAACATCTCGACCAACACACAGGTCTTGCCGCATCCATCAATTCGCTAAACAGTGCGCCTTGTCCTCCCTATCTAGTTTCTTTTTCCTTACTTTCTTTGTTGCTCTCGCCTGCGAAAGGTTGTTTTTTCTCTTTCTCTAACCGCCCGGTATTAAGCAGACTTGCCGCCAGATCTTCGTCCCTCCGACGTCCTGTGACTCGTCTCGCCCCCCCGACGCCGGTTTCGATCGTTCGACCATCGTGTCTTTTATTCTTCCACTTTTTCATATTAGATCCGGGTATTCATCAGATTTTACTCCGAGGACGGCACAAGGTTGTTTGGGTTTTCCCTCTCTTTTTCTTGTGTGTCGCTGCAAACCGGTGATCTTGGACACACAATAGCCCGGGGTGGTCGTTCCGCTCCAGAACTCCATGTGGAAGAGAAGGAGAGATCGTATCCGAACCCCGATTCCTCTTCTGTCTTCTTTCGCTGCCTTGAACCCGGCGCTCTCAGTTCGGGTCTCCTCATACACTCCTTCTCAAGTCGATAAGCTCAGGTCTCGTCTGCCACGTTAAATGGCAGATGGTACCTACAGGTTCCAGCAGCCTGGGGCCGGGCAGTTCTTCTTCCAGACGCAACCGCAACAGCAATCTCACCAACGACAACTTCTTCGAAACGGAACGAACTCTCCCTCGGGAAAGTTAAGATACACACACGACACTCCTTCTCCTGCTCGTTCTCCACCCCTCACGCAAGCAGCCGCCCTCAACTTCGCCATGTACAGCCAAGCTCACCAAAGCCAGCATGTCATGATGAATGGCAGCCAGGCCCACCAGCGTTTCAGCATGCAGATCCCCAAATTCCAAACGCAAACCCACCATGCACATGCGCAGCAAGCCCACCCTCACGCACACCATAATCAGCCTCTTACCCAGCATGCCTTCTCCGCGGCAGCATTGGCAACCACCACGCCGCATTTCACGCCAACTCCTATGCAGAATGGGATCCACGGCAATCTTGACGATGACATCGATGAGATGAATGAACATTGGCAACAGCAGCTGCAGTTGGCAGCCGAGTCGAGACAGGCTAGCTCCCCGCACTACCATGCTCGTAGTGTGGCACAACAAGCCAAGGGTATCCAGATCGCACCGAGTCAGATCGAAGTTCAAGAAGTCAGTACCGACGGACGGAATGGTGTGGTGAGAACAAAGCCAGTTCCGAGGCAGGGCTGGCATGCTCTTGATTTCGGTGGCCAAGGGTTGCGTGCACTTTCCACATCTTTATTCCACTACAAATTCCTGGAACAATTATACCTTAACCACAATAAACTGAAGGTTCTTCCACCGTCTATTGGGCAACTGCGGAAATTGACTCACTTGGATCTGTCCGGCAACGATTTGACCGACCTTCCCGAAGAAATTGGCATGCTGTCCAGCCTGAAGAAGCTCTATTTATTCGACAACAACCTTCGCACTCTTCCTTATGAAATGGGATACCTTTACAGACTGGAGACTCTCGGAATTGAGGGTAACCCGTTGAATGATATCCTGAAAGCACAAATTATGAAGGATGGCACGAAGGCCTTGATCAGATACCTCAAAGAGGAAATGCCAGGTTGGTTGACGTCTGCCCTTTTGAGACCATGTCCGTATCCTGATACTAATTGCTCCGTTTCTCAACAGTACACCTTCCTCCCCCCGATAGAGACTGGATTATTCTCGATGAAACCGCCAACTCTTCTAATAGCCCCACTGAGAAAGTTACTGTCATCTCGTATAACACATTATGCAGCACCTCTGCAACCCAATCGCACTATGGATACGCCCCTTCTCGTGTTTTGTCGTGGGAATTCCGGCGAGAGCTTATTTTTAACGAGCTCAGGTCCCATGGCTCGGATATTGTGTGTCTTCAGGAAGTCGATCAGGGAAGTTACAACGAATACTTCCGGGAGCAGTTGGCGTATAGCGGCTACAAGGGAGTTTATTGGCCACGAGGTCGTGCAATGGGCATGCAAGAGGATGATGCTAAGAATGTCGACGGCTGTGCGACATTTTTCAAGGAAAAGAAATTCATTCTCTTGGACAAGCAAATGATCAACTTTGGTCAGACAGCTGTGCGACGACCTGACGCCAAGGGCCAGGATGACATTTACAACCGACTTTGGCAGAAAGACCATATCGCAGTTGTCATCTTCTTGGAGAATAGGCAAACTGGCTCAAGGTTCATCGTCGTGAATGCACATCTCTATTGGGATCCTGCTTTCAAGGATGTCAAACTGATCCAGACCGCCATTCTGATGGAAGAGATTACGAAACTCTCAGATACTTACGCCAAGTGGCCTGCGTGTACTGACAAGACAGCGTTCCGGTTCTCTGAGGCAGAGGAAGAATCCGATGCGACGCTTTCAGAGCCTGCTCCGTCGATGGAGTATGCTAGTGGCGATCAGATTCCACTTCTCATGTGTGGTGACTTCAACTCTTCGCCTGGATCCGCCGCGTATAATTTGATCGCGAACGGGCGACTGACGGAAGAACACCCGGATCTCGAGAAGCGGCTTTACGGAAACCTCAGCCGGGTTGGTATGACCCATCCGTTCAAGCTGAGATCAGCCTATGGTACAATTGGCGAAATGAGCTTTACAAATTACACCCCAGATTTCAAGGATATCCTCGACTATATCTGGTTCTCGTCCACTTCACTTCACGTCTCGGCATTGCTCGGAGAAGTAGACAAGGAATATCTCAAGCGGGTTCCTGGCTTCCCGAACTACCATTTCCCTAGTGATCATGTTGCACTCTTCGCGGAGTTCACTATTAAAGGGAAGAAGGGCAAGGTTGTGGAGGCAGATTTTGGGCCACAACGGAATTAAGAGTGAAGGAAAGGTCATATTGTTTGACTGGTGTTTTCGTAACCAGCTGTCTTCTCAGTTTCTTCTTGTCATCTCGGAATCTTTGGGGGTCTCGTGTGTTGTTTGCTTGCGATGCTTCTTCTTGCGTTTCCTTTCTGCATCTTCTTGTGTGCTCATTGTCTACCTTCTTTTCATTGCACTGCTGTCGCCATTGGGCACTTGTTTCAATCGAACCCACATTTTTATGTTCTTGGAAAGTAGTCAATGGCGCAGCAAATTTCCTTTTCTTCCATTGGGATGCTATCTATCTTGGGCTTCTTTCCATTCTTCCTTGCGATTACTTTGCTTCATCTTTCTCATCCCACCTCATCTAACGTCCACTACAGTTACGGTGTTTACGACGTCTAGGGAGTTGCTGTTTGGGTTGAAACTTTCCTGGGGACCTGGTAGAGATCTTTTGATCGTCTGGTGCTATGATGGGCCTAGATGAAAGGGAGTAAAGGGAAAAACATTACTAGATGTTTATCTTTTCCCCTCTGCCATATTCCTCTTTCTCCATTTTAGGCGAATGGGGTTCTCTTCTGCTATATGAATGTTTTGCCTTTGGCTTGGTGTTGTCCTATTCTTTTTCGCTCTTCGGGAAATTATCAAGTAAGCCTTTTTTCCATGGAGTACTTTCAGATTCTCTTTTATCTCAATTTCAGGTATTCTCTTTGTAAGAGTAGTCGGCTCTGATCGATGGCTTTGGCCCCCTTCGTATCTTTTTGTGTACAGTTCATCAACCAAAGTTCCAACTCTATAATGACTGTTGTCAACCCTACGCCTGCAAAGCAGCCGCTCCTCTATTTACTAGGGGTATGTCCCTGGTAACCCCCGCATTTCGTTGGTGCTACTTCGGATCCTGGCCTGCTGTTGGGATGCCTTGTCGCTTTAATACCAACGTCTTCTTTTCTATAAGCGGTTAATATGCTGAGTACCTCTCATTTGTTTCAATTGAAAGTCTGGCCTACTCTCTGTCTCTTCATGCCACCCCTTGCTAGAGGTATCAGCTCACTTCTATCTCTCCTCAGTCAGCCTGCTGCCGCTGCACTTGATGATGTAAGTTATTTTGGATTTGCCCTCTTCACCAAACCTTCTGCTAAGAGAAAGAAGGAAGTACTGTCCCTAGATCTTCTGGAGGATAACTATCTTTATCGAATAAAGAAAAATACATGGATTGTATATGTTTCCGTCCTTGATGGAGATATCTTTCCCCTTGACTGCAGGACATCTAGACAGCTTTCCGATTTTTTCAAGGCCGCGGAAAGTTCCAAGGTGAAAAGAAGAATGGAAAAGCCTCACTTCTTGAAGGTATTGGAAGTATACCAGAAGAGTTCTCGCCAGAAGGATTGGACCTCGGACGATTTGATGCTTCTTCCGTGTTTTACAATCTTTCACGTCTGAGAACAGTATCTTGAATCAGCGGTCGTATCTCTCGGGGTAAGCTGTGATGGTGAGACGTGGATACTAAAAGTTGCACAATTCAGATATGGAATTTCATATTCACAGCAAGGGGTTTCGGTATATTTTTAACTGGTATCGTCTGGCTTTCCGCTCGCTACACGATTCATTGATTACGTCTATGAGGAAACGAAGGATTGGACGATTGGCTTCCTGGTAGAGAGGATTTTGGAAATCCACCAGGTACACATAATCTCTGCGAATGCATGAAGACAGTTTGCCTATTGCATACATTCGGAATCGTTCATGGAGACCCCAATAGATACAACTTCGTTTATTACAGATGGCGCAAAAGTTTTGGATTTTGAAGTTTCGGTTGCTGAAAAAGACGTCGGACTGGTAGCAGCTTAGGAGAAAATAATATCTCTTGAAGCCAAGCTGAAAAATAAATCAGGCATTGGAAAATGATAGATCCTTTGTTTAATCAATCAAAAAGTGCCCTTACGGATAAAGGGGGAGACTGGGAACTCACTTATTGGACCCCTAATCTATCTAGTGGATACCGCCAGAAACCATTACTTGTCTACACTGTATCTGTGTGCTCATGGATCATGACCATGATGTCAATAAACATACTTTTTGACTACAAGTACACAATAGACCATTATATGGACTACAGTCAACTAGATAAATATCAGAGGTTGATCACTTACTCCTCCATGAAGCTCAAGGCTTGACTATTTATATTCACAAGCAACTCATCACCCACGGTGAGAATAAGTCCTTACCGAGGGAGATTGGGAACTGGGCAATTGATGTCTCAGTTACAATTACAGTTCAGAGCTCCTCGCAAGTCTTCGACAGCGCAATGAATTGTTCTATAACATGCCCATTTTAACAACCCATATCTTTACATCAACACGTAACTATTGTACAAGGGGTAATCCTAACACAAGATTAAATAGAGGAGGGGAGAGAACAAAGTTTACTTCCTGGCAGAATCCTCGATTCGTCTCCAGATTCCCACAAATCCACCACCTACGATCCTAGTTCCAACCTTGGGTCTGCAGACCAAGACGCTATCTTCCTCTTTTAGTGCTTCTTCCTCGACATTCGACGACGACGATGGCTCTTCCTGATCCTTTTGAACGGCTCCCTCATCCGACTCGGTGGATGATGAAGACTCTGTCCAAGAAGACGGATCGGCCCGCGACTTCTTCATAGCAAAGCGGACGTCCCACTGACGGCCGTTACTAATACCAGCACCGAGTTCGACGACCTTCTCCTGAACAAATGGGAGTTGCTGTCGACGGATGATGTCGATGCACTCGCCGATTTGTGTGATGCTGGGCATGAACACGGCAAGGAAACCGTCCCGTTTCAGGATCTGAGCGACATGTGGGATCCGCAAATTGGAGGAGGGCATGTCCAGGATTGCGTATGAGAGGAAGGGGTCGGGGGAGGTATTATCGCAGCTTGTGAGGGAGGACAGAGGGCCTGTTGATGCTAATGAAGCAGCTGTGCGTTGCTTGATCTGCTCTGTGACCCAGTCCTCCACGTGGCCTACGTAGAAGTCGACATTTCCTGCATAAATCCCCCGTCGAAAGCCGCGGACGGTTTTCTCAGCATGGACAGAGAATTTTGGGGATACGTCGACGGTGTGAACGACAGCGCCACGAGACGCTCGCCAGGTATCCCATTGCCTCTGTTTTGGATCCTCCGCGGCGTCAACGTCGGATCGTTGCTCTTTTCGAGGCGTTTTGGGTGCGTCCTCGTTTGGCCGGAGTGGCCGGTCCCGTGGGTATTGGATTTGGGATTTCTCCGGTAATGGTGGTGAGTTCGAATTGGCCGCTTGAATTGCGCGCGCAAGATGCAGAGTTAGCGAGCCATGTCCAGTTCCGGATTCGAGAATCTCCAATGGCGCTGACTGCTCGCCTTCTGCGTGAGGAGTGACGTGGATGTCAAGGAGGGAGACGATTAAATTGGCATCGGCCGCATAAATCTACTTAAGATATCGTTAGCCGTTTCATAGCCCAGCACCCAACATATGAATGATGCAAGAAATGCGAATGCATACCGGCGTTACCAGACGAGGTGTCATGGCGACATATTCATCGAGATTGGGGAGGGAAAGTCGGTACTCGGGGCCTAGTCATTTGAGAATCAATGATTAGCTCGCGCGCCTATTCTTTGTCGCTCAATTGTGCCAATTAACCCTTATGTGCAGGATACAGATCGCGCACTCTCCGGCCGATAATAGTGTCATGGTACAAAGTTCCCCGACGAGTATCGGTCTTATGACCTTGTCGCAATGGTTTGCTCAGAATTGGATTCTTGCCATGAACGATGACGCGATCACCCTCTATAAGAAACCGGTTGAATCAGCATTTGCTTTCTAGCCAAAATCGCAATAAGAATCCATACCGCGAAAGATTGAAAAGTCCGTGTCGAGAGACCGTGAAAATTTGGGAAGCGCTGGCTTGGACGTATTCAGGCCCAGGACTCGACGGAGGGATTGCAGCAAACGAGCCATCCGAGCGAACTGGGTTGAAGTTGTTCAGAAATATGTTTGCGATTGAAGATGTGGCTCAAGAAAATGCTGTTATCGGAGATCAAGATTATTCTTTCAAGCGGTGGTCAATGCCGGCCGATCCATTTTGGGTATTGTTATTAGTAGCGGGCCCCCCTCATTGCTTTGTTCCCCGCCAAGGGTCTCGCTCTCTGCCATCTTCTCCCTCGTTTCTGAATCTCTTTTTCTCATCTCCCAACTTCTCCTAGCAATCCCCCTCTTTCCAGAACATCAAAAGAAACATTCTGGATTATCTAAGTGGTTCTACTATCTTCTGCTTAATCTCGGTGGGTCACATCACTTACATCATTCTCCCGGTTTGCTCTTTCCAACTATGACGCTCGCCGTGTCTGAAATTCTTGGGTATCCTTGGTTAGGGGACTGGAGGGGCTTTTATAAATATGGCATTGTCGCAAATGGCTAACCCCTTCCGCCACAGCAAATAACCCTTCGATAATCTACGAATCGCCATATCTAGACCACAATGGCACCCGCCGACCTTCCTTACTTGAAGACCAACCCGTCCGTGATCTTCTTCACGGACTTCGATGGCACAATTACACTTGAAGACAGTGAGTGACTCAGATCGTGCTCTCACAGCAGGCGCTGACGGCAGTCTAAAGGCAATGACTACTTGGTACGATATATAATCTCCGAATGAACCTTCGCATATGCTGACAAAAATATAAAAGACGGACAATCTCGGCTTTGGACAGACGAAGCGTCGCAAATTGAACATCGATGTTCTCGAGAAGAAAACCAGTTTCCGGTATGATGCAACAGCGTGGGCAGTTTCGCTCCGTTTCATGAGAGAGGCTAACTGTTCTCGCTCCTGTGTTGTTAAGAGACGCTTTCTGGCAGATGTTGGGCAGTGTTAAGACCCCCTTCAATGAATGCGTCGAGACACTTTGCAAGGTAATGAAGCTGGACCCTCACTTCGTCGAATTCTATGAGTGGGCCAAGGCAAACAACGTGCCGATTGTTGTTTTGTCATCCGGAATGATCCCTATCATCAGGGCTTTGCTTGAGAAATTGCTGGGTCACAAACCTGACCACATTGTTATCATCGCCAATGACGTGGAAAGCCGCGATGGCAAGCATATCAACACCCCAGGTGGTTGGCAGATCAAGTACCACGACGACAGGTAAGTCGCAAAATTTTCTGGCTCTGAAGAGGGTATCAAGATATTGATCAGTACTATTGCAGCCACTTCGGCCATGACAAGTCGTTGGAAATCAAGCCATACGCCCAGTTGCCACATGATGAACGCCCTACATTGCTGTACGCTGGAGACGGTGTCTCTGATCTTTCTGCTGCAGCCGAGACTGATCTTCTTTTCGCAAAGAAGGGGAATGGTACGCTCAATACAGTTACCTGCAACTTGGTTGAAACGCAAGCTAACCGAGACTAGATTTGGTGACCTTTTGCGAACGCGAAGGAATGCCATTCACCACCTTTGAAGATTGGAGTTCGATTCTGGCCACCTCTAAGGATATCCTAAGCGGCAAGGTCAGCGTCAAGAAAGTAGCCCAAGAAGGCCTGGAAAAGGAGCAAAAGGATGAGGCCTGAGCAGATGCCTATGACAAATAGACCGGATAGATGATAGAAAGACTCGGGATACCTTGCCGACACGGTGTAGATAATTTAGTACTCTGTACAAGCGATCATTAATCCACGAACATGATAACTGTGTACTCCGTAGTCTTGGGTGACAGCGAATTACTGGAAGCAGTATAGCGTGCCTGTTTAGGTTTAGTGTCTTATTGCCGCTTGGCATTGCTATGCATGCTCTATAAAGTCGCCCTCCATCGCTGTTTCAACTTCAACCAAGTTTTTGTTGTTCTTCCTTTCACCTTTTGCCCCTGCTGCCTATGATTCTGGTGAGGCATTTTTGCTATTGATCCTCTGTGTATATGATGAGCGCGCAGGAATTACTGGCGGCCAATGTCTGTGCCACCGCGCAGTGGGTGATCCATGCCCGGGGACTGATGTGGGATGATGCTCGGATTGATGATACTCGGAAGCACTCTAGTTGAAAATGCAATTATCCCCCCTGGAGACAATACAAGTTACTCTACATGTAAGCCAAGTGAATAACTTCTGTAGGCTCGTTACTACTTTCCAGTAACAATGGACCTGATCCATTCCATCCATCCCACTTCTTGGATCTGAGACTGAAGCCGGGCCTGCTTCATTTTACTGTCCAGGATCATCATCTGATCTGGAGTAAATATTTTCGCGAGAAGCTGCCTCGCTGGCGCTTGATGCTTTTCAACAACGACCTGTGTTTTATACCGCGCGGTTGTCCCTAGGTGGGCTTGCATTGAAGGGAAACGTACAGTCTGATCTAAATCAGCGCCACGTTCGACCAGCAGGCAAGCGACCTCGAAATACGGGTTGTCTTCGTGGCTTAAATGCCCATATCGCTCATGAGCAAACAGTACAAATAACTCCCATGTGGTTTGGCCACCGTATATGTAGATGCGCTCGTTGGGATCAGCGCCTCGAGAGAGTAGTGTTGTTACAATATCGGCTTCGATCCCTGCAACGTCTCGCTCCCGGTAATATGGAAGGTCACTGGGCGTGACGCGGGTCGGCCGAAGGGCATAGTCTAATAAGGGCCGGCCTTTTTTCTTTATCCTGGATGGGTCGCGGTCCAGGGCATGCTCAACGTAGAGTCGCAATCGGACCTGCGCCGCCAGCCCCAGGTAGGAACACTGGCCTCGTTCGATCCATTGGACATATTTGGTGTTTGTGGGTGAATCTCTCCCATTGGTCCAGTGGGCGCGCTCCTCTTTGGCGTAGATAGACATAACTCTGTCGATTTCGTCCAACAAGGGGAATTGGGAGATCGCTTGACCAAACTGCTCCAGCTCATAGGCATAGTAGAGAAATTCATCTACCAAGGTAAAGAGTCCGTTTGAAGCCTGACGAAAATTTTCGATGGGGTAACTCTTTATCAAAGCCAAGAGCATTCTGCATAACGTTTTCTTGCTGTTGAAGTTCTCGGGGGTTCGATTGTGTAGTGCAGTATGGTGATTGTCCCGGAGAAAATCTCGCACAGTCCGGTGGAGAAAGTCCACGGAATGTTTGAAAAATGCATCTTCAGAGTCATCTGTACGAACGAGGAGCAGGTCCCCGCATCGGGCTTGTAGCTGCAGTCTCCAGTCGGTACATGTTTTTGATATCTCGTCCATGGCCAACGCTTTCACGTTTGCGTTAAGAGCGTACTGTTGGTCTTTTGATTCACTTTCCAGAAAGGTGAGTGCAAATAGTGGGAAAGGTCTAGCTGACTCGACGGCGATGAGGAAGATGCGTGCTGTATCTTTTTGGAAGAAGGGATCGATTCGATCCAAAATCCGGGTAAAATACTGGCTTAACTCTTGTGGCAAGCTTCTGAGGCGCGCCTCCAACGTACTGTACGTTTCTCTGGTGTTAATATCTCTCATGAGATCTCGCACAACGAGAAATACCCAAAGCCACACACCATTTGCCCGCTCTGCAATTGCCGTGACAAGATGGTAGCATCGCGGATCTTTTGTCGCTAGGTTCCGGAACATGTCATTATCAACAAGCATGCTTTTGACATAATTCTCCATATCCTTCCTGGTGAACTCTTGCAATACGAACATGCGGCCTGGGTTGCTAAGCTCTTTTTCGAAGGCTACCCAGGGCCGACTGGATGCGCATATTTTAACCTTCTCGGATCGCACAAGGCTTTTCAAGACACCAATTATCTCCCATTCACAACCGTCGTACTCATCAAGGCCATCGATAAAGAAGCAAAAGTTTGCTAACGGCGTGGCGTAAACTACTAAGCGAACGAAGGCGTCCCTTAACTCTGCAATATCCCACGGTTCTGACCCCTGGTGGTCGGGACACACCTGGGAGACCAGAGACGGGTCAAATCGGAGAATCTGATACAGCATACTCTGTAAGAGGCCCAGCTGGGACTTTTGCATGTCCACTCCTGCATTCCAGAAATAAAAGCTGGCGACAAATAGCCTCCCGTCACCAGCCCAGCGCTTCAATGCATCCTTTGCTATTTCATTTTCGGATATATACTTCATGAGAGTGGACTTGCCGCTACCTGCCTGGATTGGATGTCAGCAATGGAATAATCTAAGGTCACAAGAGACACCTTCCCATACCTGACCGTTCACCCAGTATATTCCGCCCTGCTCTTCAAGCCATTGAAGTAGCGTTGTTGTTGATCGATCCAGGACCCAGCCCAATGTGTTGAAATGTGCAGCGTTGATTTGGCCGTGTCGTTTTGTCATAGTCTTGAACATCAGACTATGGATTACCTTCTGTCGGTGGTCAACGAGCCTGCCTTCATGTACCAGGTCGATGAGGATTGAGCGTAGGTCACCTAAGCCAACTCCATATCCTTTCCCACCATTTAATGCTGTCGATGCTGCTGCAAGCGCGATGGCGCTGCGGCGATCTGTGAGCTTGCTGGAAGTTTGATTATCTGCATGCTCGTTTTCGCGATGAAGACTATCTAAGAGCAACATGATGCTCGAGTACTGCTCTCTCTGAGCCGCTCGCGCGACTCTTTCACGCAGCTGCTTCTCTATCACACACAGTCTGTTCCAAAGTTTCAGAATATCTTTGTGCCGCATGAATGCTGAAATTGAAACTCGAACACTATCCAGCATGCGATGCTTTGCATCTTCGCGGACTTCTAGCGGTTTCAGCTCGCTTAATAAACTGTCTGCAAGCGCGTCGCATTGCTCAGCAAGGGCACGAATCGCAAGATCATCTTTTGATAATGGTGAAGGATGTGGGCTATAGGTAATCTCTTGGTTGAGGTTTTTGATGTCTTCCACAACCATTCGGAGCTCCGCCACATCTTGCTTTGTCCCACTGTTAGACTCGTAGATTCCTTTGGCTTCGTGAATCAGCCGGAATCCTATATCAACGAACTGAGCGATGGCCGCAGCCAAGCTCACGAGGGAAAATGGATCGGCCATGGGTGCACGCTGGTTACAACGCGATGAAAGGGGATGCAGTCTACATTATAATCAGTTGGGAACAATCCAAGGCTGCTTGACACGTACCCGATGATTCCTGTCGTGGCGGTGAGGCTGTGCAATCCTTCAGCCTTGTCTACTCCCTACCGCTCGGAGACCTTTTCTCGAGTGTTGTCCTCACCCCGACTATCTCAAAATGCACCCTGATATTAATTTCGAAGGGAATGAGCATCGAGAATTGCTGGGAAACAACCTCGACAGTTCCATTCCATGGTCAGAAGATGATCGCTGGTGGATTCACATGCCAGCACGGCAGTTGCTTTCGCTGAGAAGCATTGGCCAAAAGATAATCCAGGCCATACAAAAGGATTATACTCGAATACTCCTCGTGTTTGTGCCACTTGGGCTCCTTGCAGATCAATTGTACTGGGGGGATACAATGAAATTTGGCTTTAATTGCCTTGCGTTGTTAGCTCTTGAGTCAATGTTCATTTCCACTGCAGAGTGGATCTGGCTGTTCGCGAGTCAGACAGTCGCGAATATTCTCACTGAGATGCTCCCTAATGTCTTCCCCTTATTGGTAGGAGGCTCCAAATGTGCCGAGAGGAAGTTGGCTGACTAGTAACTAGATTGGGATAGCTTCCATAATTCAATCTCAATTCATGCTTCTGCGATCTTTTATCATTGGAAGCGTGATAATCAACTTGCTCGCGGTGAGCACGTCATCCTTCCACCTTCTTGGGGTTATTCGTGATCTGACTGATCCAGGGCACAGGCTGTAGCTTTCTTATTGGGGGTATATACCGCTCTCAGCAAGGTGTCAACCTAAACACCACAATCAGCGTGTCGAAGCTCACATTGGTGATTCTGTTCCCTTTCATTATACCAAACACACTATACTTCACGCTGCGTAACATTACAGGCTCGAAAGATCGTGTAGCGCTTATTTCCTTGCCCTGTGCGGGCGTCCTATTGAGCTTCCACGTAATGTGGCTTATTTTCAAGTACAAAAGCCACGCTCACCTCTTTCGAGAATTGAACGAAGCAGAAGAAAGTGACGAAAACGAGAACGGCCTAACAGCCTCGGAGCATGTGGAAATTCCTCTTCGATCTCGTGCAGCATATCTCCTCTGGCTCACAGTAGTCTTCATTCTTGCCATGCAGTGCTTAAACAACCTCATCAACGCCCCGGTCCCCTCCTCCACAACCCGCATTTTCGTTGGTGGTGTACTTCTTCCATTTGTCACCAACGTTTCGAACATTATCAAGACATGTCTTATCGCAAGATCAAGTCGGATGGAGCTGGTTCTCCACCTTACTGTTGAGACGGCAATCGGACTCACCTTCTTTACACTTCCCATTCTTATCATCGCCAGTGCCACTGTAGGCTATCCTCTTCTTATATCTGGAGTTCCTATGGTACTGAATGCGATTTTATTTATCAGCGTGCTCGCAGTCGCCTTCTTAATCAAAGATGGAACCCTGACTTATCTAAAGGGTTGCATGTGCTTGGCCCTGTATGATCTTACCCCATAATGAGCTGTGCTACCAGACCTAATACTCTTGCAGCTACTCTATTATTGTCCTGGGCTTATATGTAGTTCCAGATGAGATCAACTAAGATCTGTGACGGGCTTGACGACTTGATGGGTTTACACCGGAATGCCTTAGCGCGACATCAGTGAATGAGACGAGCAGGGTATCAGCCTTGCCACACAAACGCCTATAAAAACTGCCTGTTGCCTAGATAGATTTCCTCCTCTCCGTCTTTCCTCTCCAGATTCGATATTCTCGTCGTTAGGCTACCTAGTCTAGATATGAATATTATTCGCTTTATCTGCCAGTTTCCGAGCCCGTGACATAATTCGGCAATAACCCAGAGTGTGACGGCTCAGCGCCTCAACGCCGCTATGCAAGCAAACGAAGAAAGCACTTAGCGCGCTCACAGAACCCATATAGACCTCGTTAGTCGCGGATAATCGACTCCTCCGGACCTCCGGCCCCCGATCCCCATTTCAGCTTTGTTGATAAATTCGGCGTCACCTCCTTTCTTCCTTCCTCATGTTAATTATTCTCGTCGATAGCTACCTAGGTAGAACCCATGAGTTGGATGTTCCATTATCCTAGTAGAGCGCCGTGACATGAAGCAGTGAAACCTTAGAATTAAATTAGAAGCCAAAGAGCTATACACATGTCACAGGCTGCGCCTGTCGCATAAGCGATATGTTAGTCAGGCGGAGAGGGTATCAGAGGAACTGTTTACCCGCACTGCGCGCATGTATATAGAGCCGCCCGATTGGGCATTTTGTCCGTCTCTTCTCCAACGAAATCTTTTGTGCCAAAGCTAGTCATTAGCATCTCCGGGCCTAGCCCTTAAAAACACAGTAGCAAAGATGCACCTTTGACAATTGCATCACACAAGATGCATATTTCGTTTTGTTGATCCAGTGAAATTACTCTTGAAATGAACATCAGGCTGTTGGACAAAGCTGTTCCAGTCTACCTGGCCTGCTGTTTTTGTTTTGCTCTCCCGAGTCATTGGTCTGGCGGTATAATGAACTTCTTTCAGTGACAGCGATGCTTATGTATGATCTGGGAGTTGTAGAATTTGGCAGGGTTTCTTGGATGGAAGGAAAAAAGAGATTAAGAAAGGTCATGTACAGGCAGACAGTGGCCATTTTATCTTCTACACTCATGATGTACGCGCGAGGTATAGACCTAGATATAGAACTTGGATGAATTTAGTATAGTCAAGAGTCGCTGTTAAAGCGGCTACCCCAAGGTGAAAAGACCACGGTTTTTAATCCAAACACCACGCACAAGTGTGTCTTTTCCGCCGTCACCCAGAGCTACTCCGTAGTATATGTCCCAAAGAGGTTTAGTGAGCGGCATGTGACCGCCTTCCCCGGCAAAGCGAGAATCGGGGTAAGAAAGCATATTGACTTTCATTCTCGCAAAGGCCTCTTTGAATTGACCCGTTAATGGTCATCTTGGAGTGTCTTTACAGTGTTTCCTTATTACAATTTGAATTGCATCATGATCCAGCGCCCGGCGACTTATTATCTACCGAATAGTTGCCAGGTGTATCGGATGCCAACATGACACGCCGAATTGTACGAGCCCCTTTCCCTGTCTTCATGAGGCAATTCACAGGCAAAGAAGCTTGCTAATGCCGCTATTTCCATATAGGTGCGGGCAGGCGTACAGCTTGCACTATTTGCAGGTTTCATACTGCTCCTAGTCCTATTTCTCGATAGCCGGTATCGCGTCCTACCGGCCTCGATTCACGGCCACCTACCCACACATTACTCCGGCCTCGTCGTTACCGATGTAACTGTCAGTACCTGCTCGTCATTTAACGTGTTTTCCAACTGCAAAGTCAACAAGGACACGTGGACTCGGGTCGATAAGGATCTCTACCTGCGCACGGGATGGACATCAAGCGCATACATTCATTTTGAACGAAAGAGGGAGGAGGAATTGCTTCCGGCGGACAGAGTGGTCCTTGACATGAAGATTGGCCGACTTAATCCCCAGTTAATGGAGGGTGTTTCCAAAAGTGATGTGGAACTATGGGAGCAGAGACCGGGAGGTATATGGTTGAAGCGGACGGCCAAACGTCACGCGAGCGATTCACAGACCACTATAACCTCGGTCGATGTGCTCTTCGGTGCTGATGCGGTTGAACCGCGCCTTGGTTGGGAAGTCAGGGATACTCCGTTGCTGCTGAACAGCTGGACGGAGCAATTGGAGGCTCGCGTTACTGTTCGAAGAGGTGACCCACAAAAGACCAAGAGGGCCGTTCCGAGGATCAACGATGATGGACGATTTAAGATTATGCAGTTGGCAGATTTGCATATGAGTACTGGTCTGGGCGCTTGTCGAGAGCCAGTGCCGGTCGAACTTGTACCTGGTCAGTCGTGCGAGGCTGATCCTCGAACTCTAGATTTTGTGGAGAGGCTTTTGGATGAAGAGAAACCTGACCTGGTTATTCTCAGTGGAGACCAGGTGAACGGTGAAACCTCGAAAGACGCTCAGAGTGCGCTCTTTAAACCTGTCAAGCTGTTTGTGGATCGCAAGATCCCTTATGCGGCCATTTTCGGCAACCATGATGACGAGGGTGACCTTAACCGGTTGGAACTTATGGGAATTTACGAAGATCTTCCTTACTCCCTATCCTCTGCTGGCCCTAATGACATAGATGGCGTTGGGAACTACATCGTTGAGGTTCTTGGTAGCGGGAAATCGGCCCATTCTGCATTGACTCTCTATCTCCTTGACACACATTCTTATTCGCCCGACGAACGACAGTTCCGCGGATATGACTGGATCAAACCGAACCAGATTCGGTGGTTTCAGAACGAAGCCCAGGGTCTGAAAACGAAACACCAAGCTTATACGCACATGCATATGAACATGGCTTTCATTCACATCCCGCTTCCCGAATATCGTGATAATCACAATTACTTCCGAGGCGGTTGGCCAGAGGCGCCTACGGCGCCTGGGTTCAACACTGGCTTCAAAGATGCGATGGAGGAACAGGGTGTTCTTTTCGTTAGCTGTGGACAGTAAGCCAACTACCCATCATGTTGTTGTGATATACATGACTAATCCTTTCAATTAGCGATCATGCCAATGACTATTGCATGCTTAACAAGGATAAAAACGGCAAGCCTTCCTCATGGATGTGCTATGGTGGTGGCTCAGGCCTTGGTGGCTACGGAGGATACAATGACTATGTTCGACGAGTGCGATTCTTCGACTTTGACATGAACGCTGGACGGGTCGTGACATATAAGCGGCTGGAATGGGGCGAAATCGAGTCCCGGATCGACGAAATGATGATTATTGACGGCGGCACAGTGAAAGGGCCTGATGGGGCCAGTTAGGATATTCTCTTCAAGTCTAGTTGGCGTGAGGTTTCGGATTTATATCATGGCCATCATTTTACTTCTGCTGTGCAATATTTGGTTGATACATGGAAATCGGTCTCAATCCTGAAAAGTTATTCTTATTGAGTTATCATTATCATATCCGTTATAGTACTATATGATTATCACAACGGTTATCACCACCACTTCTCGAAGAAAATTCTCTCCTGCCCATCTCCAAGCAGCCCTCGAAGCATACCAATAAACTCATCCGTCATCCCCGGCGGTCCACACAAATAACACACTGTCTCTTCCGGCCTAACACTCCCATCCGCTCCCTTAACAACTACCCTAAGATCCTCACGACTGATCCTCCGTGGGTGAATAGAAATATCGACCGGCGGAGCAGTCCTTAGTGGCGAATCTTTTGGTAGATCCGTGATGAAGAGATCAAGCCCGATGCGCAGACGATGCGACTGGCATTGCGACTGGGTGATATGGCGGAGACGCGAGAGGAAGAGAATTTGGTCGAGTGTTGTTTCGGTCGAGGATGGGGTGGGGTTGGGGAGGCGAGTGGAATAGAGGACTTGGATGTTTGTTGGATTGGGGAGGATGGTGTTGGATTCGTTATTGTTTAGATGAGAGAGGATGGAGATAAGGGGGCTGGACATATTAGTTTCTCACCAAACATGTTAAGATATATCAATGCTCACTTGATGCCTACACCCCCGGCAATCAAAATCACATTTTGGATACCATTTAGATCAATCCCCGACGGCGGCCAGACGAAGCCACCGCCTACACGAATTCCCAGTTCCGTACCCAGTATCTCATCCTTGGGTTTCCAAAGCCATGCGCTGGCCGGATTCGACAGCGCCTTCTGCACAGCCAATTCGACGTAGGGCGGTCTGCCTGCAGAGTCGACAGGTGGGAGGCCAGGCTCCGCGATGGAATCAAAGTGCTCTTTTGGCGGATGCTCAGGAATTGGTAGGACGTTTGCATCTGCTGGTGTGGAGGTAATGCTAAAGCCGCCGGCACTGGGAATGGTTGGGATATGGACGTCTAACCATTGGCCAGGGAGGAAGGTTAGTGGTTGGGGGGTTTTGTCCTCCTATAACGGGTTAGTCCGGTTTATACAGTGAGTGGTCTGTCTTGTACGTACATCGCCACCTTGAATGTCGTTCTCTAGACTCTGTACATTAGGCGGGATTGTTAATTGGAGCAGGCGGACAGTCGGGTTGAGCTCGTCAATATGCGTTAATCGCACTGTATATAACCTATTCTGACGTGGCTCTGCTGCTGTGCGTACTTGGTGCGGTACGCCTGTCTTGGGTTTGAAGCTCATCTGGCGATACTTAGAAAGTGGGAAATGATGTCGTTGTACGAGGGTTCTGGTTAGTATAAACGGTGGTCGGAGCAGATGATTGAAATACAGCCACTGGAGGCTCTTTTTATGCATGAATGATCCTATTATGAATCTCAAGCTGAAGCTGTGTACAGTAGTATATAGTGATGGTAGTGGTGATTGTGATCTGGTGAGGTCAGGCTGACCGCGCAAAGGTGAATGACGTAGCTCTCTGTCTAGATGGATATATAACCGTCTTAACAGACGCCCGGTGCCTTTTCGCATTCGATCAACGAGACCACAGAGAAGATTAGCATGGCCCCTGCATAAGGATAACACGCTTCTAGAAGGAGCTACTGATTTTCTTTTTTATACTCTTTACAGGTCGAGTCTTTTTTGTGGAGCTCCGCGATAACCTCGGTGTCCTGAGTTCGAAACACTTTGTCTTTCTTTCTTTCCCCTCTGCCTTTCTTTACCCCGGCTTCGTGCTATCGAACACTGCATCATGGATGATATTCCCCCCAAAGATGGTATCTACAAACGTACAATATAATCATACTCAATATTCGTATTTTGTATTGGGTGACTATGGGGCGTTGGTGCAGATACTCCACCACGGCGCTTAAACCAACAAGACGCACTCTGATTGAACAGCAACAAGAACAGCTCTAAGCATGGTGATATCTTAACGGCCTCGTCTGATTGCTTTGACCTGTGCAGATCGAATCCGCATCACACCCTCTAGTGCGTGTGACGACCATCACACCAGCGCGTTCTCGTTCCCAGCCCGGCCAGTCCCATTGGCGATGGCTCTGGGCGCGAGCGCTTGATCGAGGCCCAGCATTGGCCAGACGCATCTTTGGCTTTTCTCTGTCACTCGTTGCTTGGTTCCGGGCATGGATGGGACATGGGTTTGCTAGGTGATGACCCCTCTTTTGGACATGGTGCGGCGGCGTCTGTGGAAGGTTTTACTGTGTCTTTTACATATCTAGCTGCTCGTCCCGGGGAATCAACGAGAAGAAAGGCTTTGCTTTCTTCATTTAGACAGTTTAATTTTTCGTGGTCGCTTTTCAATGCGTGTGTGAATGAATGTCCAGCCAGCCAGTCTGGCCTCAGCGAACAGAATAATTAATTAAATTATATTCCAAAACGGAACACGAAACTGCCGGGAAAAATGTCTTGGAAACCCAACTTATTATATTTCCCGCGAAACCACCGGTACCATAAAGTGCTTCTTTGGCTTATGGCTGTTGAGCTGCCGTTCACCATCGTGATCCTAACGTTTACCGGAATTGCATCGCATGATTTGTATCGAACTCGACTCTGGCAGGATGGCGCAGACAACGGCTTCAATAGTGCCCCGAATGAGATACTATATGCCATGGCCAACTACCGACCATACAAAGTGCCAAAAGTTTGGAGCTCATTGTGCGTGTTTTATGTTCTCCCTTCGTCAGATCTCATAGAGGCCGAGAGTCTCAGCTAACAAGAAGACAGTACGGACAACTATAACTTAGCCCTTGGTGTTCTGAGCACTTTCTTCTTGATCACCAAAGTGCCCTTGCATTTCCTCCGCCTCTTCTACCCTCCTGTCTCGGCCTTCGTCCATGCGGGTTTATTCGCTGTCTATATCGCCTCAGCTTCGTTCCAAGCAGGCAGTGACATGTCCGACCCGAGACACCCACAGAAAGGCGCACCATGGTATATCGCAAAGAACTGCGATGTCGCCGCGCACTCGAACAATATCGAATACTGCAAGCAGGCGAAGGCAATGTTTGCGATAACCATTATCGTCATGTAGGCGACTTTCTCATGCCCCCCCCCCATTACTTGATGCTAATCCATGACAGTATTCTCTACTTCGTCGAGCTCGTCCTAAGCCTCCATAGCTGTGTCCCCACGAAAGAAGAAATTAACAAGCGCCGCGAACGCCAAGAGGAAAAGAGAACCATGAAGGAATACGAGGAGGAGATCCTCAAATCTCCCATCATGATCCCTATGACACCAGGGCCCAACACCGGCGGGTTACCGCCCATGACACCGCACAGCTTTGTTTTCAACCCGATGAGCAACGGACCTTCTGATTTGCCATTCCGGAACGAGCCAGGTTCTCATGCTTCAACGCACCAGGAATCAGCGGAAACCCTAACATCAGGGCCACATTTCTTCCCACCTCCTTCTAAGGCGGTAACCAAATGAGAGGTCTTGGATTATTATAAGTATTGATGGTCAATGGGATGCCGTATCGCTAGTGACTCGATGCTCTGTTTTGTCGTTTCAGATTGCTGTTTGCATGTTTTACCAAATACCCGCTTTCATGTCGTGTTGCATTTTGTTGCGTTTTGTTTTCCCGCGTTATACCTCTGGAATTTTTGTACAATCGGTTTACGAGGCTCAATAGTAATCAACATCTCCTACTATCTTGCCCATTGTCCAGTAAGAAGATTGATCATAAGACGAATGCTAAATCTTATACAATCCAAGAAGTAGCAAAACACAGGGGTATCTTCGCTATACACAAACTGAAGTCAAGAAAGAGCGATGAGCAGTATATCGAAAACAGAAACCTAGGTTGGTGCCTGGCGCCTCTTTTTGGCCCATCGTACTGGAGAATGCGTTAGTATATAGACTAAAAATATCCATCGGGAGATGACCTACATCCACAAGCATTGCACAAAGTCTTAGGTCCCTTAGGGCCCTTCCGCCACTCAGGCGAATCCGAAGTCCCACAGTCGCTACATCGATATTCCCCTTTCAATCGTTTCCTCCTATCGCTCTCTTCCATACTGCGGACTTGATGGTCTATCGTAGCAAAATCGGTGTCGCATTGGATGAGACGACCACGGCGGATGCCGGTACTGATGCCCTGTGATCTCTCTCCTTCTCCGTAGTTCAAGCCAGTCAGGACTTCAATTCCTTCGATATAAGATAAATCTTCAGTAGAAAAAGGCTTGAATTCTGGCTCGTCGAGGTTGGTGAGGGTGTCTGATGATTCGTATTCCTCTGTCGATGTAGTAAAATCTGGGGCAATGGTAGCGGTGAAACCAGCCGGGTTTGATGAGATGAAACGTCGAGGTTGGTTGAAGAATGTTTTGTTGGTGCTGCTTGAATGGTCCAATTTTGCATATGGTGCTTTGACCACCTTTGATTCCTCCTCTTCCTCCTCCTTGAGCCGTACGACCTGCTGCATCAATCGGATATTCTCGATCTTGTGTTCGAGGAAGGAGTCGAGTAGCTGGGCGCTTTTTGTGAGATACGGCCGGCATATGAGGAAGACTCCGTCGTAGGGTTTCCCATTTCCATCCGCGTTGTTCCCGTCCTGGCTCGACATATGCGGATGCCCGGATGCTTCCAAAATGCAATACGAATCAACCACGCGGTTGAACCGAAAATGCAGACGTAGAGCACATCCCGTTGCAACACATTGGCTTAGTTCCTCGGAGAAAATCGCGCGATCGTCTTGATGTGTGAAGTGGGACAGCGACTTTCCCTCTAACTGCTGCATAGTGTATCCCGTAACTGACTGGCATGATGGCGAAGCGTATGCTATTTTGCCATCTGCGCTTAAGAGCAGAAACATGTCCTTCATCTCAGCTATTGCGCATTGTGGCCAGCTTCTGGCACCGGGGTGTTGCACGGTTTGCGCCCCAAAATTGCCGGGAAGGGACTGTGTTTGTCGCATGCTTTGAGCCTGCATTGTGTAGGGATTGACTCCATCGGTTTGCAAGCCGTATGTTTGGCCATGTCTTTTAGGAGCAGAATCCATGTTCTAGTAACTGTAAATTCTGGCCGTCACTCAGAACTCGACAGTCGCATTTCAAGACCACATATGCGACAGCCGATCGCGCGCAGCAAATAAAAGGAAAATAGCAGGAAATGATGTCGAAAATCGCGACTCGGAAGCCCACATTTGACGTAGTATGAGTGGTCTCACTCTGAAAATAAAAGCATCGGCGCTTCGTAGTCGACAAATTTGGGCCGGAGGGCCTCAAGACCGTTCCTCTCTGTACGGAGACGCATCCTCGTTTCGCCTGCAGGCAATTTGCCACCTGAGCTGTGGATTGGAATTCCCCTGGTTAATCATTCGCCTGTCAGCAAAAGTGATCCATCTTCTCTCCGGTCGTACACGTGACCTCGCGCTTTGCCGCCCCGCGTCCGACGCGCAGACGCCGTAGTAGAGAAGAACAGGAGATAACTTCTTCGTCTGGATCGCACGCACTGGAGTTGAGTAAGGAATAGGGTGCCAGTGCGTCGTTTATTGCCATGTGAGTCGCGCTGATGATTTTCTTCTGGTTTGGTTGTTCTTTTGCTGACCGGTAGCTATCTTTAATCTAGGTGTAAGTTCAGCGGATCTCCACGAAGGAAGATCTTTATCTGACAGGTTTTCAGCGAAGATAGACAAGCTCTCGATTTTGGGGTAGGTTCCGTTTGTCATATATACAGATACAGCGGTAGGTTACTGATAGAGGGGATAATGCAGTGTCCGCTCATTCGACAACACTCGCAGCGAAACAATCCAGTTCCATACACCTCTTACATTAATCGTTGGATACAATGGCTCGGGAAAGACGGTAGGACTATATAACTGTATGTGCAGGAATCTCTTGGCTGATGGAAGGTTTAGACCATCATCGAGTGTCTCAAGTACGCGACGACCGGCGATCTTCCGCCCAACAGCAAGGGTGGGGCCTTTATTCACGACCCGAAGGTGCGTCTACTAAATCTGTTCAGTTGTTATAACATTTACTGAGATGGGATGATAGCTCTGCGGGGAGAAAGAGGTTCTGGCCCAGGTAAAGCTATCGTTTAAAAGTACATCCGGCGCAAAGATGGTAGCCACCCGAAGCCTACAACTTACGGTCAAGAAAACGGCAAGACAGCAAAAGACCCTGGAAGGACAGCTATTGATGGTCAAGGATGGGGAGAGAACGGCTATCTCATCGCGGGTCGCGGAGTTGGATCAGATCATGCCCCAGTACCTAGGCGTGTCCAAGGCCGTCTTTGATTCGGTCATTTTTTGCCACCAGGAAGAAAGCCTGTGGCCTATGAGCGAACCATCCGTGCTGAAGAAGAGATTTGACGAGATTTTCGAGGCGATGAAGTATACCAAAGCTATTGATAATATCAAGGCTCTGAGAAAGAAGCAGAACGAGGAACTCGCCAAATATAAGATTATGGAACAGCATGCCAAAGAGGACAAGGAGAAGGCAGATCGTGCGGAAAAAAGGTCTGTCAAGCTGCAGGAAGAAATCGAGGGATTACGAACAGAGGCCCACCAGCTTTCTGAAGAGATGAGACGGATTGCTGATCTTGCCGACAAAGCATGGAAAGAGTCTGAAAGCTATTCCCAAATCCTCGGTGCTTTGGAAGGGAAACGGATCCAAGCAAACAGCATCCAGGCGACAATTGATAACCTAAGAAGACACCTTATTGAGCTCGATGACTCGGACGAGTGGCTGAAGTCGAATTTGGAACAGTTTGAATCCAAACAACTTCAATACCAACAGAATGAGGAAGCTCAGAAGGAAAACTACATAGAAACCAAGGAGCAAATCGAGCAGGCTCGGCATAGGCTTGGTCTCAAACAAGCAGAATGCGGTAAATTTGAGAACGACAAAGCCAACTACGAGCGACAGCTTGAAAAACGCAAGAAGTTGATCAGGGAAATCGCACGAACTCATAATATCCGCGGGTATGATGATGATCTAGAACAGGCTGACATTGATGAGTTCATGCGGAAAATTCGAAAGTCACTGAAGGACCAAAATCAAACTTTAGACCGTACGAAACGTGAAGCACAAACCGAACTTCGTGAAGTGCAGATGACTTTGAACGAAATCGGCCAGCGAAAGTCTGCATTGCAGGAAAGCAAGAACGCTGCCAGACGGCAAATCGCCTCAAATGACAAGGAGGGCGTCTCAAATCAAGGAAAGCTTGACGAGATTGATGTCGACGAAGGTGTCCAAGCTGCGATCGAGTCGAATATCCAGGACATCAATTTCCGTTTGAATTCTTCCAAGGGACGAGCGCAAGCAGCTTCTTGGGATAAGGAGATCCAGGAAACCAACGCAGTGATTCGGAATCTGGACGATAAGGGTTCGCAATTGAATTCGGAGCTCATCGAGGCTACTAAAATGGCCGGTGATCTGGCTCGTCTCGACCATCTGAAAAAGGAATTGAAAGACCGAGAACGTAGCCTCGCGACCATGAAGGGTGCTCACGGCGAACGCCTTGCTAAACTCGTCAGCTCTGATTGGCAACCAGAAACATTAGAACAGGAGTTCCAACGGGTCATGGATGAAGAGTCTAAACTTATAGTTAATGCAGAGAACGATCGAAATGGCGCCAGTAGAGAACTGGAGCAAGTGGAATTCAAGCTGAAAAATGTGAAGAAGACACTGAGCCAGCGACAGAAAGAACTCCAGGATTGCATTAAGGAGATTCGCGAAGCGGTTGGCGATGAGCCTGGAGAGTATCTGGAGATTGTCAAACAACGGCAGGCCCAGCTTGACATCGCTAGAAAGGATGCAGAACAGTATGCCGGTGTTGGCGAGTACATCACCACTTGTCTCGAAACGGCCAATAAAGCCAAGGTGTGTCGACTATGTACCAGACCTTTCAGGAACGACAGCGAGTTCCAGAGTTTCAAAGCCAAACTGGAACAACTGGTCAAGAAGACGCAGATGCAAGCCGAGGATGAGGATGTTCGACGACTCGAGGAGGACCTCAATACTGCGCGTGAAGCCAATACTGCCTATTATTCATGGATTCGCTTACGGGAAACGGACATTCCTGAACTGGAGAAGGAGGAACTACAATACGGTTCGCGCCGAGACGAGCTTTTGTCAGAACTAGAGAACCACGACAAGGTGGTTGATGAAAAGGCCGAGAAGAAGAGAGATGTCGAGTCTCTGTCCAAGACGGTGAACACAATTGTGAGATACGATGGTGATATCAAATCAGTCAAGTGTCAGATCCAGGAGCTGTCCTCGAAGCAGCAAGATACTAGCGCTACCCGCACTCTCGAAGAAATCCAAGACGAGATTGCTTCGACTGGCGAGAAATCCAGAGCTGTGAAGAAGACACTCACGAAGCTCACCCATGACAAAGAGCAGGCACGTATCGAAATAACTACACTGGAGCTGCAGCTCAGAGATGCGAAGAGCAGCCTGGATAATACCAAGTTCCAGCTGGAGAAGAAAACCGATCTCCTCGCCCGGCTGGAGGAGTACAAGAATCTCAACGCCCAGCAACGAGAGGCCATTGAGAAGGCTGATCGTGATATTGAAGGCCTCACGCCTGAGCTCCTGAAAGTTCAAGCACGATATGATGATATTAGCGAGCGTTCTGAAGCGCATGAGAGGGAGTTGCAGCAGACAATCTCTACTCTATCAGACGGTGTGAACCAGCTCCATTTAGCGAATGACGAGATCAACTCGTATAATGAACGAAACGGGACTGGTCAGCTCGAGAGAGCTAGGAACGAGCTTCAGCGTATTGAAGGCGAAATCAGTCAGCTCGAAGCCGAACTTTCAACTATCACCAAGGAAATAAACAAGATATCCGCACAGCTGAAGGACAGTGAAAATACCAAACGGCAATACTCTGATAATCTGACATACCGCCAATCTACCAGAGCATTTGATGCAGTAACGGCAGAGATTGAGCAGCTCGAGGCACAAAATGCAGAAGTGGACCGGAGCCGCTTCAAGAAGGAATCGGAACGTCGAACCCGCGAACACAATGCGCTTGCTGCCCAACAAGCGAGTAAGATGGGAGAGATGAAGTCTAAGGACGACCAGTTGATGCAGCTTCTCGCAGACTGGAACACGGACTACAAGGATGCAGCAATCAAGTACAAGGAAGCCCACATCCGAGTAGAAACCACCAAAGCTGCAGTCGATGACCTAGCCCGCTACGGAGGTGCGCTCGACAAAGCCATCATGAAATACCATAGCCTGAAAATGGAGGAAATCAACGCTATCATTGGCGAACTCTGGCAAAGAACCTACCGAGGTACTGATGTCGACACGATCCTCATCCGCTCCGATAACGAAAACGCAAGGGGAAACCGTTCCTACAACTACCGCGTCTGCATGGTCAAACAGGACGCAGAGATGGACATGCGTGGTCGCTGCAGTGCTGGTCAAAAGGTCCTCGCCAGTATCATCATTCGTTTGGCGCTGGCCGAATGTTTCGGTGTCAACTGCGGTCTTATTGCGCTAGATGAGCCGACAACGAATCTTGATCGGGATAATATCCGGTCTCTGGCTGAGTCGCTGCATGAGATTATTCGGACTCGTCAGCAGCAAGCTAACTTCCAGTTAATTGTGATTACGCACGATGAGGACTTTTTGCGGCATATGCAGTGTGGTGATTTCTGTGATTATTATTACCGGGTGTCTCGTAATGAGAAGCAGAAATCGATCATTGAGAGACAGTCAATTGCAGAGGTATGTTGACTCTATCAACGTTGTCTGAACAAATTGGGGTTTACTGACTTGTTTCTAGGTAATGTGATCTTATATTAGCAGACACTGGAGCATGGGGCATTGTTACATTTTCGTTAGGAAGGTCAATACGTCTTGCTGTACTTAAAGTTGATCTAAGCATACTCTGGCGTTGGTGGAAACAGGAAAATACAATACTATTGCTATGATACTAAAACAGATCCTTATTCATCAAATTCCTCTTCCCCGTCTGTAGGCTCGACCTCTGCCTCATTATTCTCATCAAGCAACGGCACAAATCGAAAATCCACAAACGTCACATTACCACTACTGGTACTCGTATTCTCTCTAGATGGCTTATTCCTCTCATCCAACTCGATCATGAACTGAAGACTCAGAACACCCTGTCTATCCCCACGAATACTCACTTTATTCGCAACCGCCATGGCTTGAGCCGCCTTCCGAATAAGCGGGAACCGATAGTCCTGCACGATGCGAGAGCCTATGGAAGATGGCGGACTGATGAGGAAGGTCTCCGTGACTGTAGGGGCGAGTTTGGCTCTTCTTGCGCGTGACCGAGATGTGCCATCATCGGCTAGGACTTTGTGGTATGCTTGCGATTGTTGTTGCGCACCGGTTTGGTTTTTTTGCTGTTGGTCGATGGAGAATTCCACGACTGATTCGCTGAATGGGCCGCCAGAGGCTGAGAGGGAGAAAAATGGGGCTTTTGTTGCGGAGGCGGAGACCTTCAAAATTGTTGGGTCGGTGGCGTCGAGCTCGGTAATGGCGTTGTGTAACCATGCAGAGCGCATGATGATTTTCATGATGATTGCGTCGCGCTGTAGGGGAATGTCGAGTTCGCCGCCGTCGGGTTCGTACGTTGTCAATTCGCAGATGGTCTTCACGCCTACCTCAGTGAGGGTGATGCTGAGTGGAGAGCCGTATTGGAAGTATTGTAGGGTGCATGAGCGATCCAGGAGCAGCGTAGGAGTTGTAAAGGCGCTAGATGCAGCGGGATTCAGTGCGGCTGCTTTATTGGTGCCGGACGAGTCGTTGGTACCGAAGATTTTCAATGTTTCTAGGAGGGCTGAGAGCGAAATGACGAAGTGTGGATAGTACGTGGATTCAGACGAATCGTCGTTATCTCCGGATCCTCCATTTCCATTATTTGTTTCCGTCAGATGATTGAACGTGTAGCTCGTGAATAACGCCTTGTCGAGAAATGCGAGACCTTGTACAACCCGGCCTTCCTCCACTGAAACTCGGAGTCCATCTGGTGTTATCTGCACCGTGGCCTGTGGTGCGAATCCGATGCATTGCAGCAAAATGTATAGATGGTGAGCGTTGCTGGAAACAGCAGAGAAGATGGGTTCCCCGTCCGCCATTGTTCCAACTGGTCTGTATTTATAGCAAGGAAAGGAGGATGGATTAGGACACCGGGACCTAAATTATGAAACGTGCGTGTCTAGCTCAGCTTATGGTACATGAAGGGATTCGGAACACGAGTGTCGCTCTAGACGTAGACCCCGACGGCACAGATCATGTACACAGCTCCGAAACTGGATGTATAGCAATAAGTGTTAGTGAATACCGTAGAATAAAAAAAAATTGCATGGCTATAACATACCCGAGTGCCAATGAGGCTGGCACGCCGAGGGATGCGATACTCAGGAAAGATCGATCTGTTAACCAAGTGTAAGAACAGGAATTCATTTGTATACTTCAAGTAATGGGGACTAACTCAATCCGAAAAGTCCAGACAGGAAGAATGCTATGGCGGTCAATCAGTAAAGGGTTGGAATCTCATCTGGATGTGGATGCGGTCCTACCAATAAGCAGTAAACTGAAGCCGACAGAGAACTGATTGTCTTTGGGGACCACGGGAGAGAAAGGGTGTGCGGAGGCTGCCTCCCAGATCTCGTTCAACGACATTAGGATAAATGTTTCTTGGAATTGAATTTCAGACAAAAGACATTCACCATCGACAAAACCGTACAGGGAGGAATAGAAGTAGATGCATCTGAAGCTATTCCGAATGATCTGGCCCAATTGGTATCTCGGAATAATTGTTCTGCCGACGCTAGGCCCCGTATCGGCAGAGCGTGGAGATTCCGTGGCGCTTCACGAGACGAAGAGAACAACATATTATCTCACCGAACGCATTATGGCTGCCATGGCGATTGATAGTGAGTCGCTGCCTTGACGAACTTCGTTTTGCAATTTGTCTAATCGATTACTGACCCCATATCCAGGCGCAAAGCGGAAAGCTTCCGAGGAGATCACTTCCCCGGATTCGCAACAACAGAGCAAGAAAGCGCGCACTGACTCGCTGGAACGAGAACCAAAGGTTTGCTTATGGTCCTTCTTCTGAGATACTGTAACTTTTTTTTTTTTTTTTATTGCGATCTTCTAACGATGGTTGGTTCTGTCTAGGTTGAGGAAGACGAAGACACCGGGAAGCCCCTCCGAATCGTCCCCTTTCCCGAGAAAGTAAGCTTCATCGATGAGAGTTCGCTTTGATGGAAATTATATTGACTGTCGCGTTATCATAGCCTGCGGTTTTAGAAGAGCGTCGAGGAGATATCGAGTTCCGGGTGGTCAATAATGACGGGTCGCGGGATAGCTTTGTTATCCTCACCGGGTTAAAATGCATTTTCCAGAAGCAACTTCCCAAGATGCCCAAGGATTATATTGCGCGATTGGTGTACGACAGATCACATCTGTCTATCGCGATTGTGAAGCATCCGTTGGAAGTTGTTGGGTACGTATGGAAGATTCGAAGAGGCTATAGTTTGCCACTAATGCGTCCCTAGAGGAATCACGTACCGGCCATTCAACAGTCGCAAGTTCGCCGAAATTGTTTTTTGTGCCATTTCTTCCGACCAACAGGTGAAAGGTTACGGAGCACATTTGATGTCACATCTCAAGGTATGAGTTAGATGGCCAATACAGAGAGCATATTGGATGTTGACGTGTTGCAGGACTATGTGAAAGCCACATCGCCCATTATGCACTTCCTGACGTACGCCGATAACTATGCTATTGGATATTTTAAAAAGCAGGGCTTCACGAAGGAAATTACGCTCGAAAGGTCTATGTGGATGGGATATATCAAGGATTACGAGGGAGGCACCATTATGCAGTGCACGATGCTGCCCAAGATACGATACCTGGAAATTGGGCGCATGCTCTTGAAGCAAAAGGAAGCAGTTCATACGAAGATTCGCGCGTTTAGTCGGTCACATATCATCCACAATCCGCCAAAAGAGTGGAAAAACGGGCCGTGTCAGATCGATCCCTTGAGCATCCCGGCCATCAAGGAATCCGGGTGGTCACCTGATATGGATGAGCTGGCTCGTCAACCACGCCATGGACCAAACTATAACCAACTGCTGCACCTTCTCAACGACATGCAAAACCACAGCGCTGCATGGCCCTTTACCCAACCTGTCAATCGCGATGAAGTGCCGGATTACTACGAGGTTATTAAGGAGCCTATGGACCTTTCGACCATGGAGGAGAAGCACGAAAAAGACATGTATCCAACACCACAGGACTTCATCAAAGACGCTATGTTGATATTCGACAACTGCCGGCGGTATAACAACGAGACCACCCCATATGCCAAGAGTGCGAACAAGCTAGAGAAGTTCATGTGGCAGCAGATCCGGAACATCCCGGAGTGGTCGGTAAGGATCCACAGTCCTAAGAACCTCAAATATATATGAGTTTGTTGTTCATTATGCTAATGACGGTTTGCTAGCATTTGGCTGATGGCCATTGAGATTGGGATTACCTGGCATGCTTTGGAGCGTAGGAGTTATTCGTGTGGCTGGCGTTTATATATGCATTTCCTGTGATTTATAAGGTTCCGTGGATAATACCCAAAGAGTGATTGATGAAGCATTGGTTCTGGAGGTTCGGTTTCGGCTTTATTTGAGTTTTGGGTGAAACTGGTATTTTTAGCAATTTCACTGTATGTATTGTGGATTACTGTAGTCCCTTGCTGGGTTTTCTAACGCTGGTACAGCTACAGTATGGAGTACAGTTCATAAATATAGTCCAATTGATAACAATCAATGTATGTAGTAGGGTTATCAACTGTCTGCATCATTGTAATTTGATTTTCACCACATCCTTCCTAAAGTATTGAGTTTTATCTTTGATGTGCCCGCTGTCAACCAAAACCAGTTATACCGGTCATACGGTACAATACAGTATTGAAGACCGGCACGTGTGGGTGCCTGACGGGGCTGGTGGACCTTCATCTCGGCGTAACGTTGAAGCGGGCCGTCTGCTTGCTGGCTTTTGGATGACAACCAAAAATCTTCCATTACTGGGATGATTGATTTGTGCTGGAGAGGCTGCTGGGCACTCGTCTGTTTTCACTTTATTCTAACCTGCTTGATGCATTTTTCTTGTATTTTATTTCCTTGATATCTCTCTGTTGTTGTCGCGGCTGTTTCGGAGTGGCTTGTCCGTTTGGATTTCGACTATTCGGGAAACCCTTACAGGGGGAGAGACTCCTGTCTGAGATCATCCTCACTTTACTATTACTATTCAATCTCTTCACTCCTCCAACTCTTCAGCCCTCCCTCTGTGGAGTGCTACTATTAATCAACTGTGACTGATTTTTGCTTTTCTAATCATCACGGAGAAGATTTGTGCAATATTTACTTCCGTTTTCCTTGACAATACCGACGGTTGACGCTCGCTCCCCCCTTTTTCCTTTGATTCGGGCCCCTCTTTTATGCTCGAGGTATTCGCGTGATATTTAACAATATTCTATCTCTATAATTGAACCACGCTCGTTAAAATGGCTTCACCTTCGCTTCTAGACGTGGAGCAGCGCAATCGCCTCCCGACGCTCTATGAAGTCCTGAGTCGCCGGACGCTCGCTCCCGTCGATCTCTTCTCGTTCTACATCTACATGCGCGATCAGCAACGGTCGGTCGATTATCTCGACTTCTGGTACGTTCAGGCGATCGCGACGACTACTAATATTTTGCTCTTTCTAACACAAGTCTCTTTAGGCTGGATGTATCGCAACACATGTCCCTCTGCCGTCACTATGTCCGAGAATTACGTCGCTCTGTTCTGGTGGCCACGCCAGAACTCGAAAAGGCTGAGAGCAAAGGATCATCGGCAGCAGTATTGGACAACATGGACACAATGGGCGACATCCCACTGGTAGAAGCTGGGCCTTCAAACACGCGCAACGATCTTCCCGACGAGAAGCACGCAGATCAAAGACTGTCGGCGTTTCTGCGCCTTGACGGTCACAATACCAACGGAAACTCTACGGAAGCCAGCCACGAAACCGACAACCATGGACGAAGTGCGTCAGACGAACAAGCTCGTGAAAGTTCCGAAACACAAAATGATTCGAATTCGCCAGGGCACACGGTAGCGCGCGCCGACATCCGTGCTAGTGCAGAGAAGGTCCTCTACACATACTTGTTACCTGGCGCGGAACGAGAAATTGTACTACCGGACGAAATGGTTTCTACTATTATCAATCTGGTTGAAGACGATGGCAGAGACGACCCAGAAGTGTTTGACCCCGCCAAGGACTATGTTTTTCAAGCCATGGAACGTGATGCTTTCCCAGGTTTCTTGCAGGCCAAGGCTCTGGGGAATCTTGTACCATTGTCGATTGTTTTCCGTCTTGCCTTAGCACTCATCAGCTTTGGTGGTGGCTTCTGGGGCGCCTTCTACGTTGTTCTCAGGCCCAAGCCACGGCACATTCGTTGCTGGGTATGTTATAGTTCGTCTAACCTAGCAAAATCATAAAACTAATGGTTGACAGATAATTTTACCATTTGTCGTGGCCGTATATTTCATCATCACTTACCAGTACAAGCTCGACCCGGTCATGGCCCTCTTAGGGTACAGTGAATACACCTTCATGAACTGGGCACCGATCCGCGAGCCCTACGTCCGGAAACTCCTAAATAAGCGTTCTACCTCAGTGCTATTTATCGGTGCTTTCATCGCTGCTGCTCTGAGTGTACTATTCATTTTCGTCCCTGGTACCTCGCTCTGATCTTGTCGCTCTTCATGCTCTTCGTTTTCTGCAACTAGCGTGTTGATTCTTCCTTATTAAATTTTCCCTCGTCGTGACTGTGTCTGCACGACGTCAGCCTGGTAATCTCAAGTGTTCTTGGGCTTGGCACGGTACATGACTTGAGGGCCTGCTTCTGGGAAGCAGTCTATCCCTCTAGACAAATATTGTCTCAAGTCGTCCCCAGTTCCTCTTTACAGGTGGGAGCCATCCCAATCAACCAATTACTGTGCGATGCCGACACTAGCATCCTATTTCGGGCAGTGCGACTGTTTACCTTCTTTTCTTTCGTTTTCTATTTACCATAATTCTCCCTCTGGTCATACCATCTTTGTCCATATTTCTTTTTTCTTTTTTTTTCTTTTTGTTCATTTTACCTTCTCAAATACCCATTTCTCGCACTATTTGTGTACGTTGGATGACATTTATCGAATTTCTTCTGATTTGGACAGTGAAGCGAATAATATATGGTAGATAGACTTTTACAAATGTGACTAATGCAAGCGGAAAGGCTTTTGGTACCATATTTCGTAGTCGAGTGCAGCTTGATAGGACTCAGCTAGTTCATAGATCATGTCAAAGGGTCGTCGATCAAGTCAGGTCATGTCATTTCATTTGTATCGTTCCGAAAAAAAGCAAGACGTAAATCTAATATTAACCTTTTTTCCCGAGAAGACGTTTCGCTTGTCTAGCAGCAGTCCGAGATGACCCTATGCCTTCGTCTATATCCATCCTCGAACCAGCAGCTCCCGCATCATCACTCCCATTCTCGAAATACCCATCGTCATCGTTATCATCGGCACTGTACTCGCGCTTGTTACCACTGCTCCCACCACCACCAGGTCCCAGCCTTCGTCCTTCCCGCATCCCTGATCTCCTCGGATGCCCTTCATCGCCTTCCCCCGGCCAGCTGTTGATAGCCTTGTTCAGCAGTTCCGCGCGCGTATTTTCCTTAGCGGCACGCTTCGCGGTATTCGATTTGATCTTCTCAATCTCAGCCTCGATATCGCTAATCACACTTCCGCAGCGGGACTCCCATTCTGTCAAGATTAATATCATACTCAGTAGGGACTGGGGTTTGACGTCGCGCAGCGGAGCGACGGAGGTGACGTTCACCGTTGGCGGATCGGAGGCGGGGGAAAGACGCGCGGTCATGAGGGAGGAGTAGATGGCTTTTGTCACGAGAGATTCGAGTTCGGCGGGAGTAGGTATGGAGAGGGCGTCCATGAGGGATTCATATGTGAGAGGTTTGATGGTTGGAGCGAGAGAGAGGAGGGAGAGGAGACGGAGTTTGAGGATTTGGTCTTGGTTGAGCTCGGGGAGGTTCGGTGTTGCTGTCTTGTTGTTAGCCAACACTTTCAATAGATATGTCTTGGTTAGGGAATCACATTGGTAGTCCTTCCATGCTCCCCAGGCGAAGATCTCGAGCAGAGTCAAATATCCTTGGTATTCCTCTGGGGTCTCCTTTGACCGGAGAGACTGGATGGCCGGGGTTTCCAGTAGCTCAGCAAAGACGTATGTCTGCGGGTTTGAGGTAGCATCATTGATGATTTTGGCGATAAATCGAGGAGACGTGGCACTGTTGGAGTTGGCAAGGTGAATGAATGATTGAAGAGCCTCCAGTGCCCGGGCGTGTGTGTGATCCATGAAGCTGCGATCCCTTATCTAGCGTCTATCTATGATAAGCTGTTGGTGAATAATGAAAGCGCCCGAGGAGTTGGTGTAAGCTGGACTGAGGGAATATTCCAGTTGCGTCTTCTGATTGTTGGAGAAGATTGTCAATGTCTATTTTGTTCTTGGATGATGATGATGCTGATACTGTATCTGGATGTTTGCATTGGGTGCAAACACTCCGCCATGGTGTCTACAATATTACTGTTTAAGGCCATCTCAAATTTTTTCACATATTGATTCCTGAGAACTGGAAGATATTGAAACTATATTGAATTTTGGAGACTCTGATCATTGTCGCAGACAAGCTGTCGGATGTCTTCGATTGCTCTATTCCATAAGCCGCTAGTAGCAAACATCACCAGCATTCTGACATGACACAAGCACAGCCCTAAAAAGGAAGGAAGAAAAAACGAGAGAACGGGCTTCGTTTCTGATTTAAGCAGACTGTTTAATTAAAATCTCTATATCATTTCCACTGAACTACGGTATTGTTATACTCAAGACAGCTGCCAACACCGATCATTCTAGTTGAAACCCGAAAACGACCAAACTAGATGACAGCAGCAAAGACCAACATCGCAGGTAGATTAAGGCACAGAATATATACGAGGATGAAAAATTACTTCGCCTGTCCTGCTTACGGCTATTTAAAACCTTCAAAACCTCCATTTACTGTCAGCATACCATGTGATCCCGTGACTTTCGCGCCTTATTTCGTCATCCCACTCCCTCCTTTGTTCATATTCTCTTCTCGCCATTCGTCCTTTACTGAATGAGATACAGCTGAATGTTGGTGATTTCATAATAAAAGCAGCAAGAATCGCTGACGATCAGCCCATCATCTCATCTTATCTCATCCGTGTCTTCCGCCTCCGGTATCCCGCCGAATTTACTTGGCCGGACCTTTATTGCCTCCCTGTCCTCGATTCGCTTACGACACTTCATACGTCCAAAACGCTTCGATGCGATAGTAACGCCATTTACCTCGCTTTACAGCTTCCTCTGTGTTGCTCGTTTTTTGTCATACCGACTTGGTCGCGATGGCAGAACCATCTTCCTCGCCCTTATTACGCGCCGGCGCTGAGGACAAGCCCTCAGCGCCCATGGCCACCACAACGGTTAAGGTGGATGGGATGACCTGTGGCGCCTGTACTTCCGCTGTGGAAGGTGCATTTCAAGGTGTTGAGGGTGCGGGAAATGTGTCAGTGAGTCTAATGATGAGCCGGGCCGTCGTCCACCACGATCCTACCTTATTATCGCCGGAAAAAGTCGCCCAAACGATCGAAGACAGCGGATTCGATGCATCCATTCTATCTACCGATACCTCATCGGTGAAGCAGACTGGGCACAATAATGAGGGGCCTTCGGTCTCCACGACCACCCTAGCGGTGGAAGGGATGACGTGTGGCGCTTGTACGTCCGCCGTCGAATCAGGTGTGAAAAAGACGCCCGGTGTCAAATCCATCAATGTTTCGCTGCTTTCCGAGCGCGCAGTGGTTGAATACGATCCGTCCAGCATTACTCCGGAAGAAATTGCTGAGGCGATTGAGGATCGCGGCTTTGGTGCGACGGTGATGGGAACGTCGCCCCAGGATAGTTCGCAAGAGATTGAGGGCCAGAACTCTAGGTTGAAGGTTACCACAGTTGCTATTGATGGTATGACATGTGGCGCATGCACCTCGAGTGTTCAGAGTGCCTTGAAAGATGTGGAAGGCCTCGTCCAGTTCAATATTAGTTTGCTTGCTGAGCGTGCGATAATCGTTCACGACCCAGCCGCCCTTCCGTCGGAAAAGATAACTTCTCTGATCGAAGATGGAGGTTTCGAAGCTTCTATCATTTCTTCGGAAGCACATGCTTCCACTTCGAAGACGATACACCAGGTCAACATGAGCCTCCACGGTCCACGGGATGCATCCTCGGCGATGGCTCTGGAGGATGCTCTCGTTCAAAAACTAGGTATCACTTCCGCATCAGTGAACATGGCTACCTTCCGAATGTCTTTATCGTACGACTCCACTGTCATTGGGATTCGCTCCGTGGTAGAAGCGATCGAAACTTCTGGGTATAACGCCTTGTTGGCCGATTCGGACGACACAAATGCGCAACTCGAATCCCTTTCGAAAACCAAAGAGATCCAAGAATGGAAGCGCGCCTTTTTGGTTTCAGTATCATTTGCAGTCCCTGTTTTCGTAATTAACATGTTTCTACCAATGTACTTGCCGGCTATTGACTTTGGCAACTTTGCATTACTCCCTGGAATCTTTCTGGGAGACGTGGCCTGCCTACTGTTGACTATTCCTGTTCAGTTCGGGATAGGCAACCGGTTTTACATCTCGAGTTACAAGTCTCTGAAGCATCGTTCGCCCACCATGGATGTTCTCGTCATGATGGGCACATCTGCTGCCTTCTTTTACAGCGCTTTTACCATGATTGTCGCTCTGTTGTTCGCCCCTCATAAACGGCCCAGTACTGTCTTCGACACCAGTACAATGCTTATTACTTTCATCACTTTGGGACGATGGTTAGAAAACAGGGCTAAGGGTCAGACATCGGCTGCTCTTTCCCGGCTCATGTCATTGGCTCCATCCATGACTACCATCTACGATGACTCGATTGCAGCTGAGAAGGTCGCCGAAGAGTGGTATAGCACCAAAGCCAAATCAGATTCAAAAACAACAAGTTCAACGATTGACGAACCTTCGGGGCCAGGGCTCAAGTACATTCCCACGGAACTCATCGAAGTGGGCGACATTGTTCTTCTTCGTCCTGGTGACAAAGTTGCCGCAGACGGTATTGTTATCCGTGGAGAAAGCTATTCCGATGAGAGCATGATTACTGGTGAAGCTCTCCCTGTCCATAAGAAGAAGGGTAGCCTGGTCAATGCTGGAACTGTGAATGGTACTGGCTCCGTGGATGTTAAAGTAATCCGTGCTGGCAAGGACACGCAGTTGAGCCAGATTGTCAAATTGGTCCAAGATGCGCAAACAAGCCGAGCTCCCATTCAACGCATGGCCGACGTGGTGGCAGGTTATTTTGTTCCCAGCATCATTACGCTTGGGTTAGTTACGTTCTTTGGCTGGATGATAACCAGCCACCTGTTGCCAAATCCACCTAAGATCTTTGTCTCAGAGGGCGGTGGAGGCAAAGTGATGGTTTGCTTGAAGCTTTGCATCTCGGTCATTGTCTTCGCTTGCCCGTGTGCATTGGGTCTCAGTACCCCTACCGCAGTCATGGTCGGCACTGGAGTTGGTGCACAACATGGCATTCTGGTCAAGGGTGGTGCGGTGCTTGAAGCTGCCACTAAAGTTGACCATGTAGTCTTCGACAAGACAGGAACTCTGACTTCAGGGAAAATGAGCGTGACTGAAGCTCAACTGGAAGCCGTTTGGAAGTCGAGCGAGTCTCGTCGTCAGCTTTGGTGGTTGATTGTCGGTCTCGCAGAAATGAGTAGTGAGCATCCTATTGGTAAGGCTGTTTGCTCTACCGCCAAAGACGAATCCGGTCACCCAGGAGAAGATGGAATGCCCGGGAGCGTGGGCGAATTCGATTCCTGCACAGGAAAAGGTATCTCCGCTGTCGTGGAGCCAACTTCCAGTGTTGGACGCACACGCTACCGCGTTCTGCTAGGAAATATGCCATTCTTGCGATCCCGGGATGTGCCAGTTCCTGAGAGCGCCGATTTTGATTCGCAAACTTCAGTCGACCGAACGTCAATAAGCTCCAAGCCTGGATCATTTGCCGGTATCACGCAAATCCACGTTGCAATCGATGGCCAATATGCCGGTACTATCTCCCTCCGTGACACCATCAAGGTCAGCGCTGTGGCGGCCGTTGCGGCTCTCCATCGTATGGGGCTCTCAACCTCCCTGATCACCGGAGACACGCATTCCACCGCTGTCGCAATCGCCACAGCAGTCGGTATCCCAACCAGCTCCGTCCATGCCTCTGTCTCCCCCTCAGACAAGCAATCCATCATTGCCTCCTTGCAAGAATCCGGAGAGCGCGTAGCGATGGTTGGTGACGGCATCAACGACTCCCCAGCCCTGGCTACGGCTTCAATCGGAATCGCCCTCGCCTCAGGCACAGATGTCGCCATGGAAGCCGCAGACGTCGTCCTAATGCGCCCCGACGACCTCCTCTCCGTACCCGCCAGTCTCTCCCTGTCCAAGTCCGTCTTCAACCGCATCAAAATGAATCTCATGTGGGCTTGTTTGTACAACCTTATCGGCCTCCCCTTCGCCATGGGCCTTTTCCTCCCCTTTGGCGGAATGATGTTACCCCCTATGGCCGCGGGAGCTGCCATGGCTGCCTCGAGCGTGTCTGTCGTCGTGAGCAGTCTGCTCTTGAAATTTTGGAAACGGCCCCGGTGGATGGACGCTGAGAAACTGGAAAAGGAGTTTGAGATGGGACATGCCCAGATTGGTGCTCGTGGATCCCAGAAGAAGAGTTGGTGGACGGCTGCACTCTCGGTTACAGGATCCCCTCGGAAACCCGTCTCGCAGCGTGTCAAGGGTGCGGGACTTGCTATCTGGTCACTTGTTACTGGCAAGAAGACCAGGGCGGGTGATGATGAGGGATACGTTCCGCTGCAGACGGTTGAGCCTGTTTAAGCTTATTTTTCATATTTATACGTGATCTTTCACTTCTCATATTTTGATCTACTTTTGTCGAATGGCGCTCGTCAAATCGGTGGTTATGCATGTTACGTTCATTTTAATGATGATATCCTTGATACCTTTCGTTTTTGCAATTAATTGAGATTTACAATAGAGCGATTCACTCTAGGTTTATATGGTAATGATGATAATTTTATGTGCCGTTACGAAGGGAACGGGCCATTGAAAAGTTTTAAATGATAAATCTCGTAACAACAGTACATTCATCATTACAAATTGAGAAGAGGAAGTATGTAGTCAATATATTCTCGTCGTCAGTCGTGAATGGAAGATATTTAAGCAATAGGTCAACTCTTAGCAGGCTCTGGTTCCGACTGCTCTTTCCCTGGGGACCCTGTTGCCAACTCATTATCGTTCTTCTCCTTCGCATCATCCAGAGAGATATCTCCGTCACCGTCCCTCTTTCCTCCCTCGCGGGATTTAGAAGGATGGTCTTGTTTTCGATTCTCGTCATCCTTCTCTTGCGCCGGTTGTTTAGTAGCATTGTCGTCTGGTGGTGCGTTACTAGCGCTATCGACATTTGACAGAGGCATAGAAATGCCCTTTCCATCCTGCAGCCCCATATCTTCTACCCCTACCACAGGTGGGCCGCGAGCATGTGGCACCTCCTCGGAATCGGCTGGCGGCGGAGATTCAGTGCCTCCCGGTGCTTCGTTTCCGATGGCTGATGTCGTCGTGTGAGTGGGCAATGTGGTTTCCTGTGTGATTGCAGTTGTTTCGATTTCGTCTTGGGTTTGTGGTTGCTGCTGTTCGCCCTGTGACGCTTGCGATGACTGTTGTACCTCGTGATTTACGGTAATAGAAATCGATTCGGTGCCTATTGCTGGATAAGAAGTTTTAGCAAAGAGATTTGAAGATTAATAGAGTATAGTTGATCAAGGTACCTTCCATAACAGTTTCTCCAGTCTCCTCTTCAAACGAAGCAGCATTCAACCATGGAATCGGGGTGAGAAGAGCACCGCCCAACGACTCGTCGCTTCCAGGGGCGTGATCAAATAGCAACCCACTGCTTCCTCCACCATTGGTTACACCATTCGGTTGACTTGTGCTCGCTTGCACTTGTAAAGGGAATATTTCTGCGCTACTTGTAACCGAAACAACACGATCAACAGCTCGCAGGTAGGCAGGGAGGGTTCGATAATGCGCATTGGGGTGAAGAATAAGCTCCGAAAGTCTCTGGATTGTATGCGGTGGTTTCGAAGAGAATAGGGATCTCAATGTGGATTTGATGGAGTCTAGCAGTGATGCAAGTGGAGAAGGGAGAGATTCGTTCGTGAGACCTGCGAATGATTGAGATTGCGAGTCTGGCACCCGTTCGCTCAAGGGCGAGGTCGCTTGAGCGGTGGAATTTGCTGTAGGCCGTGGATGGGTCTGTAAGTCCGGGATGTTGTTTTCTTTGTTGCTGCTAGACGGTATCGAGGAGTCTTGCGAGGAGGGATCGGCGGAGGATGGCAATTGATCAGGGATGGAGGACGACACGGCTTCGGGAGGCATCTTGGGCATGGGGAAAACATTGTAAACGATCTATAACTGTCAGTACAGATATTATTGTAAATGATTCGGGAGATTGCGCACATATTCTAACCGTTCGACCAAAGGTTCGATCAAGCCAGCCCATTTCTCACTGGAGAGAGTCAGCTATTCGATTCCAAGCACGCTGATTAACCATCGGCTCAGCATACGATTCCATCAGGCCGCCTTTAGCGACGGTTTGTAAGGCTTCTTCATCTGTTAATGACGGATCGTTAGCTGTTGGGAGTTCCAGTATAAACAGGGCTAAATGGCATGATGAAGCGATCCAAGTCAGCTCCTCGACTCAGACAACAAGAACTAACCTAGCGACATTCTGCAGGGGTGCTGGAGCCCAAATCTCACGAAGAAGCAAATAAGTTCCTGGTCACAACCGAGTCGTGCACGATGATTCGAAAACGCCAATGCGACGAGGCACTGTCTGCTAAACGCGCGCGGCGGGGCGGTAGTCGTAGCTTCCCATTGGCCTGCTGGCCCTCCGCTTATCGGGACCTCACGTGATGGTTATCGGGCCAATTTTTTAAACGCGGGCGGATCCACAGATTTGGATGGAGGGGCTCTTGTGAATCTCTTCTTCTCACTCCACACTTCAATCGCAAGCCGATCACTAAAACGATATCACGATGTGGAACTCGCGCAAAGTCGGAATCCTCGGAGGCGGCCAGCTGGGCCGTATGCTCGTCGAGTCCGCCAACCGACTGAACATCCAGGCTAATGTCTTGGATGCGGAGAATGCCCCGGCGAAGCAGATTAGCGCCCACAGTGGCCATGTTACGGGCTCTTTCAAGGAGCGGGAGGCGGTGCGCGAACTGGCAAAGGGATGCGACGTTGTGACTGCTGAGATTGAGCATGTGGACACCTATGCGCTCGAGGAGATTGCGTCGGAGGTCCGGATCGAACCCAGCTGGCAGGCTATCCGGACAATTCAGAACAAGTTCAACCAGAAGGAGCACCTCTCCAAGTATGGTATTCCCATGGCGGAGCACCGAGAGTTGACCAAGAACACTCCGGAGGAACTTGCGGCGGTTGGAGAACAGCTTGGGTACCCTCTGATGTTGAAGTCGAAGACTATGGCCTATGATGGACGGGGTGAGTCATCGCATTGAGAATACATGAATACATGAGCTAACATGGGGATAAACCAGGGAACTACCGTGTGAACTCGAAGGATGACATCCCCGACGCATTGGAAGCACTCAAGGACCGACCTTTGTACGCAGAGAAATGGGCTTATTTTAAGATGGTTCGTTACAATTATCTCATGGAAGCAGACAATGTCTAATATGTTATATTGGACTAGGAACTCGCTGTCATGGTTGTCAAGACCAAAGACGAAGTCCTATCGTACCCCACCGTCGAAACCGTCCAAGAAGACTCGATATGCAAGCTCGTCTACGCCCCCGCACGGAACGTCTCGAATGCAATCAACCAGAAGGCTCAGGAACTCGCTCGCAAGGCTGTCTCCCCCTTCGAAGGCAAGGGTGTATTTGGTGTTGAGATGTTCCTCCTCGAAGATGACAGCCTCCTCCTCTGTGAAATTGCCAGTCGCATTCACAACTCCGGCCACTACACGATCGAGGGATGCCCCTTGTCCCAATTTGATACCCACATCCGCGCCATCCTCGACCTCCCCATCCCTCCGCAAAGCCTCGAAATCCGCCAACCTTCCATCATGCTCAATATTATCGGCGGCGCTGAGCCAGACACCCACCTCAAGGCCGCAGAGCACGCGCTCTCCATCCCCAACGCCAGCATCCACCTGTACAGCAAGGGTGCCGCCAAACCAGGCCGCAAGATGGGCCACATCACTGTGACCGCTGCCACGATGCACGAGGCCGAGGCGCATATCCAGCCGCTCATTGACGTGGTGGACAACATCCGCGCACAGCGCACGGATGTGAAGAGCAAGGCCCAACCGTCAGGCCCCTCGAAGCCTGCCCCTTCCGTTGCCGTGATTATGGGCTCGGACAGTGACCTCAAGACTCTTGTGCCGGGTCTTAAGCTCCTCCGTGACTATTTTGGTATCGAGCTTGCTGTCGATATCACCTCTGCTCACCGCACCCCAACTTACATGGCCGAGTACTCCGCGGACGCCGCCGCACGAGGTATCAAGGTCATCATCGCTGCTGCCGGTGGAGCCGCTCACCTGCCCGGTATGGCAGCGGCCCACACTACCCTCCCTGTGATCGGTGTCCCGGTTAAGGGTAGCTCCCTTGATGGAGTCGACAGCTTGTACAGCATCGTGCAAATGCCCAGAGGTACGTCCTTATTCCCCTCCCGACAAAATCAACCTGTAGCTAACATTGAAACAGGCGTCCCCGTCGCAACCGTCGGAATCAACAACAGCATCAACGCCGCTCTCCTGGCAGCGCGCATCCTGGGCTCATTCGAACCAACTATCCAGCACAAGGTCGAGGCGTACGCGGAGAAGGCACGCGCCGAGAACATGGAACAGAAGGGTGTTAAGATGCAGGAACTTGGGTGGGAAAAGTACTTTGAGTCTATGTAAGGGGGCATAAGATTGGATATAAGTATTCAAATGTAGATATGTTTTATTTTTAGATGAATCAATGATCAAGATTTATAGTATCATAATGTGTAGATGTCAGTCTAAAGCCTTACAAAATGACTCGTGCTGCGACTTCCCCACGAGACTACGGAGTACTGCACAACATATTTATGCTGAGACGAATTCTTTGCCAATGGAAGGTTTACTGCGTATACATCTGTCTTTTGGACACACAGATAGACGGACTACCATTATTAAACAATAATCATACAAAACGAATAATCACAGTATCCAAGAGATATCACAAAGACAGATAGTACTAAGAAACACATGAGAAAATAATATCGACTCGCGTATATGATATCTGAACAAACAAACAAAAAAAAAAAAAAAAAAAAGGATAAAGAGGGAGAGAGAATTAAGAAACTCATTAAGAATTAAGTGATGCAAGTTCACTTAGATCGACGTGTTGACTAAATTAAACCGTCTGGGGGTTGAAGGCGGCGGGGGCACCAGGAACAGTAGTTCCATCAGCGACGTTCTTCGCAGCGCCGTTGGAGCCCGCGGCCACGTTTCCACCCTGAGTGCCGAATGCCTGGTTGATTTCATCCGAGAATCCACGCGACGGGTATCCATCGGGCTTGGAGACACCATCCGCGCCGTTGGTAGTGCCGTTAGCGGCACCAGCGGTTTCAGATCCACCAACGCTACCAGCACGGTGTGGCTTGCGGGTGATGGGCGCCGGCTTGGGGACGTCGGTGGACTCGGAGGCGTTGCCGAGGCTGAAAACAGGCGACTCCCAGCGCTCACCCTTCTCCGCGAGATCAGCGTACTCAGTGGCCTTGGTGGTGACGCTGCCGGGCAGCTTGATTTCAGGGAACTGCGAGTCGCGCAGGGTGGCGGTGGTCTGGACCTTGGTGTCGCGCTTAGAGGCCTCTTCCTGGGCTTTCTTGCGCTTGTCAGACAGCTTCCGACGGCAGACATCCAGGTAGCGGGCGTAAATGCTGGTCTTGTCCTCGGTGTCGTTCTTCTTGGCGAGCTCCTCGGCCTTCTGGGCTTCATTGTGCACATCGCGGGCAAAATTGTCAGCGGTGATGAAGGACTCGCGGATCTTTTGTTCGAGGACCTTCTCGAGCGTTGGGCGGACGATCTTGAAGAGGAGGGGCTTGAAGGTTTTGAAGAGGACCTTGTGCTTGGACTTGCGCAGCTTGATGTCCATGTTGTGGATGTCAACAGAGACCTTATCCACCTTCACAATGTGCTCACGGTCTTCCTTGTTGGCAATGGAGGCGGCAATCTTGAAACCGAAGCCCTCGCCACCAAGGAGGATGTCCATAACACCCTTGTCCGTGACGGACGGGAAGCCCTTCTTTTTCTTGAGATAGTAGCTGACATCGGTCAGGTCGGCCTGAATACCAGAAGCAGAGATCATAAGCTTGTTGTCGCGCTTGCTGCTGATCTGCTTGCGGCCCCAGCGGAAGTAGTTGTCGCTACCAAATTCCAGGACATTTGGCATAAGGTTGTCGCTCTCGATGACCAGGTTCTCAACGACCACGTCGACCATAGGGTCGGAGACCTCAATACGAGGGATGGGAACATAGCGCACGTGCTCAAAGATACCAGGCAAAATCACGTTGCCAATGTCCTTCAGGAGATGCTTCTTGAAGGCCATCTTGCCCTCTGAGCTGCGACCAAGGTCCAAGAAGAGCTTGTTCATAGCCTCTCCGAAGGCCTTGTTCTGGGAATCCTCATTGTACTGCTCACCAAAGAACTTGATCTCGTCCAGAACGCGAGTGGTGTGGGATTTGTAGCGGTCCTGCAACAAGTAGCGACCGTGGTCGTATAGGTGGTTCCAGTCGCGGTTGCAGTCCTCCTCCATGACGTAGCCCTGCTCCTGCAGGCACTTGCGGACGAATGTGTTGACATTCTTGAACCAGCCCTTGAGTTCAGGGTCCTTCTCAGCGTCGCGGTAGATGGTCTCGAGGGAGTCAAAGAAGTCGTCCAACGACGTGCTGTTAGCGAAGCGCTCAAGCAAGACCTGGGAATGTTAATACACGAAGAACAAAGAGAATTCAAAGAAGGGGCTTACCCTGAGGTTAGTCTCGACCGTTCTCACGCTGTTGTGGCCGCGGACGTCCTTGATGGAACCAGTTCCTTGCTTGGACAAGTCTTGGGAGTGACGAGCATACTTCTCTGCCAGGTCTAGCAAGGTCTCAATAGCTCTTTGGTCTAACGTAGTTGTTAGTGACAAGCTTCGTCGATAGTCGAAACGAATTTGACTTACAGTCAGCATGGCCCTGGACTTCCATGACCATCTTCTTCAGACGCCAGATAGCCTGCTCGCGACGCTCCTTGGGCACCTTCTCGGATAGGTATTCCTTGCCCTTGCCAGCGTACTCACGAGCGCGTTCCTTGGTCGATCGCCGTGTAGACTTAGATACCTCCGAAGTGCCGTCGGCACTGGCTGAGGGACCAGACAACACGCTCTCGCGATCCTTTGCATGCGTCAGTATGTCATCCTTACTCTGGATGCATGAAGAAAAACTCACGCCCTTGTTCCTCTTGAGCTTCGCCTTGAGCTGCTCCTTATCAGGCTTCTCGTGCCAGGTGTTCTCTTCAGCAGCCTGGTCGACCTGAGAGAGCTGTTCCTCAGAAGGACGAAGCTTGTTGGCAGCACTCTGCGAGGCATCGCTAGCCATGTCACGGATGATGATCAAGGCATCGCTCACTGTACCGGTCACCAAGAGCTCCGACTCAAGAATGGAAGAGGAACTTACGGATCTTTCTAAACTCTCCGTTGGTAATGAGAAGCGTACCCAAGGTCTTCAGACCCTGCACGGCGTTGTTACTGTCCTGCTTGGCACCGTCCTTGTCAATAGGCGCATTAGGCCCCTTCGCCTCAACATCGCCCAGACGCTGAGCCTCCCAGATGAACTCCTGGAGCAGATGGCCATCGTTCTTGCTGAGAATCAACTTGCGCGCCTCGTCAATAACCTCACGGAGGTCCCCAACCAGCTTCTGACCTTCTTCCGAAAGGTCCTTGGAGGGGGAAGAGAGGGTCTTGGACTGGAGGGCACTGTTCAGAGCGATGTCGCATTGCTTGTTCGAGGGCAGCTTGCCATGCTTGAAGCCTATGCTCAAAATCCCCGGTCAGCTGCTGCGCTAGGGATGCGACGAAAAAGGCCAGGATATGTAACTTACCATGGTAGATTCCGTACAGTTGGAGCTTCTGATTGATGCTCTGCAGGAATTAGAGGGTTAGCAAGGGCTAAGCGAGATCAGACCTCTGGGGGTGCTCCGTACCTGCTCCTTCTGCTTGCCATCAACGGGCTTGTTAACCATTTTGGACGGCATGATGCAAAAAGCCGTTCAGAGTGGTCTGAACGGAGAAAGGTTATGTACGGAATATGTCAAGGGATAAGTATCTTCCGGATTTAACACAGTGATTCACCGGAACAACAGAATTAGAAACAAATGAGATGAAAAGAAACGGGACTGATTGGGAATAGTTGAGTTGTTGTGATGATCGATCGCGTCGCTGGGGTATCACTGGGGAACGAAGGACGCAAACGGAAGAAGCAGTCCCTAGAGGAAAGAAGGAAGGTCGAGGGATAAAAAAAGAAGGGAATAAGGCAACTCGATATTATGAAATATGTATGTAGTAACAGGGACAAGGGGGGCAAATGATAATAATAACAGGGGGTTAAACCCGAAAGAGAGGGAAGAGTAGTGGTAAGTAGTAAGTGGTATTCCAACCAGAGAAAAAGAGAAAAGAAAAAAGAAATAAGAAAAAAATGGAGAAGAAAAAGCAGATTGCCAGTTTAAATACGATCCTAGATTAAATGATCACCATTTGTGTGTGAATCTTCTACATTGGAGTGCTGTACACATAGTACAGGCGAGTCGCCATACAAATTTAGTTTCCCTTGTTTACGGGAACGGATGGCGTGACGTCAGTGCTATCATCAGCGCATCAGAGCGTCTCCGTTCGGAAATGCAGAGAGAGAGAGAGAGAACAGAGAAAACAGAGCCACTATGTAAATCCCCGGTTCCTGAGATGGATCCCAATTCCTTCACTTAAACTTCAGGCGAACAATTATTTGTGTGGCTTGTTCCTATGATTCTTTCCCCCCTTTCCTTCTTTCCCGTTCTGTTGTACATCGCACAGAGACCTTATGAGCTCATGTCGCGCTCATTCTCAACTAACGGTTGTACATGAACCAGCATCGAGAAACGGCCGGATCTCTTGCCCCCCTTTTCTCTCAGTACATACTATGCACTCTGTATTCTGTATTCCGTACTACTATGCATTGCATCGCCTTTTTTTTTTTTTTTTCTTCGGGGCAGAATTCGCACAAGAGCGGTGATCATCCTTCCTGGGAAATCCTAATCAGACCATGTCTGTGGCAAAAAATGGAAAAATCACACTCCTCCCGACATAGCAATTTGGGTTATCTAGCGTGGGCTTGGATGGAGGAGATGCTTCCCCTTGTTAGCCCCATGCAGTATTTTAAATCATCCTAAGCAAGCTTCTTCGCTTCCTCATGAGTCACGGTCTCCACTGTTTCAACCTAACTTTTCAACAGACCCAAATAGACTGCATTCAAAGTTGTTCGGAAATGTCTGCTCCCCTAAAACGAGGACCCATCCGTACTCCGTAAGGAATGTGCTAGTGGGAATGTGTTCTCTTCGCAATTCCCGATTGCGGAATTATCGCGATCGGTTTGTTGGTCGATCTGGTCTAGTCTGGGCCACCGAGTTTGGTTGTTGTTGTTGGTGGTGGTGGTGGCTGGTGGTTCGATGATCTCGCTAGTTTGGCTGTTTTTCTCTGTTTTTCTATATTCCTTTTTCGTCGCTGTCGCCTTTTTCGTTCCCCGGGGATTTTGTATGCATGAAATCGAGAACTGGTCGCAATCATTTCCCGTGCATGTCACCCCCTTCTCCCACGGGGATGCTGCAATCGCCATCGCATCGACCAGCTGTGTTGTTGTTTGGGCCAGCGCCATGCGATTGCTGATCCCAACCAGTCACAACCCATGCGATACTCCGGTCGCTTGACGTCAGATAATTGAACCTTGTCCCGTACGCGTGAAAAATTGCCGTGTCAGGTTGCTCGTCATAAGCCGTATTAGTCATGGTTGATCCTTTGGCCATTGGATTTCGAGCAGGTGCTGTAAAAGTACGGTGATAGAGAAAAAAAAAAAAAATCACTAATAAGAATCGTTGCAGTGCCACCTGGTCCAACCATTTCGCCTTATTCTACTCCGCATACACTCTCCGTCATCGCACATATGTTTGTGTTGTCACCTTGTCAAACTGGCACTTGCAAGTTTCACCCCAATTCGACATAGAAAGCAAGGATGGTCCTCTGTGCGGGTTTTGTTGCTGTCAATTTCAGAAAAAATAGTGATGCCTGGCCCATTCGGTCGAGACCCGCGTGGCAAACTGGAAGATCATAAGGCAATGAAATGGATTCCTTTTCTCCCTATCCCCCCCCAAAAAAAGGAGGTGCTTTACTATCGTACAAATTGGCCCGGTTTGCAATAACATTGTGGTATCATTGAGTAAGAATACAAAAATCAAATTCAATTGGGAAGGCCAAACCCCCAAATATGCGTCCCTTTATATGCGTTGCACAAACAAAAAAAATAAGGAATGCGCTGAAGACGCAACGCAGGTTATCATATGCACAAAGGTTCCGTATAGGAACCCCTGAATTAGAGAGGGTCGTAATTGAATCCGGAATACTGAAGACCGTCGATGGATGGCGTCACGGTCGTGGGTGGCCCAGCCATAAATGCTCCCGATCCTGGAGGGAGATAGACTACAGAGGGCTGCGTCAACCACTTTCGAACAGGTGCCGCAGCCTGCTCATATTGTTGCAAGAAAGCATACATCTCCCATTTCCTCGCGCTGTATCGGAGAATATTCTGCATGTACGTCAAGCTTCGAATCGCACGTGCAGGGCAATTGGTTCGTCCTTCATTGCCAAGAAACGGAGGGTCGGCGTTTTCCGGCGGAGGTGCAGGCAAAGAGGGTCTCAAAACAACGTCGTAATCCTGACTCAAAAGGTCGAGGAAGCGTCGGCCAACTTGATATGCACGCTGGATGTCAAGAAAGGTTATGCATGGCAGCATGTTGGGATTCTCCAGGGTTTGGTGAAGCTGGCTAATGTAATCCATACAGCGATCGAATAACATGACTTTGTTGAAGTCACATAATGTGGGACAACGATGCGATGGAGAAAGAATGATGATGGTCGTATACAACACCTCGAGTCTATACAAAACAGGAAAGTGATGAGGGACGTTTGTAGGTGCACGGTCAAACCATTCTTGGGCTTGTGAACAGCGAGCCCATATCAATGGCAAAGGTTGCTGGGATGATTCACGTCCGCTAAAGTACATTTCTTGATACGCAGTCGACATAATCTGACGGATCCTGACGAGGTATAATCCAGGCTCTGAGCTGCGTTGGAAAAGGTGGCTCTGTTCGGTCAACGATGAGCCTAATGAAGTTGTGGCAGTCGGTAGAGAAACATTGATAGAGGCGTCTGAGAACGAAAAGGTTCTTCCCAAGGCTGAGCTAACCCCTCTTTAATTGATCCTCAAAAAGAGGGAAGAAGTCAGAAAATATTGTCCTATTGGAAGCGTGCAAACTTTCTGGGGCGGAAAAGGTAAGACATACCTATCCAAGCAGTAAGTACAGTGAAAGACTCTTCGACAGAGATCCAGCCGATCTCGATTCGACACCACTTCTTCTGGAGGATCCTGATGCAATCCCAAATCGACGATGAGCCTCACTGCCATACCAACCAGGTACCAACTCCGAAAATACATCGGATTGGCGAGCGAATACTGAGCCAGCAGCAGAATCGCTTGTATCCCGACAATGGAGCCTGGTTGGAGAACATCCTCGGCGTATTCGAGTGCTCCAACCACTAGAGCCAATGACCGTTGCTGGCTTTTATCATCACTCTGATACGATATGGTGGCAGAAGCAATCGCTAATACCATGTGCACAAGGAAATGATCAAAAGGCTTGGCAAAACGCCCACCAGGCTCATAGACGGATTCCATGGAAGTCCAGAAACTCTGTTCAACGAAAAACGGCAGCTGAGTATAAATATTGTCAAAGTAGAACTGTAAAAGAGGCGTGGCCTCGTGGCGCGGAAGCAGTGGCTGCGACGATATGTTTGGAAATGACTCGACCATGGCAACTGATAGCAGAAGGTTGGCAAACGACATTGTTGAAGTGATACCACGAAAATCTCGCGAAGTGGCATTAACAGACCTGAGGGCATGTTAGTAAGGAGAGTCCAACCGAAGATGTTGCGGGGAGCATAGAAGGCAGGACAGACAGATAACCAAAGTCACCCACAAGGTCATCAATATCAGACACCTCTCGACGATGTGCTTCAGCTACGGTACCCTTTGACGAGATAGCTGTGATCGAGCTCTCCTGCGGAATCCCGGCCTCGTTGATGGACGCATGCTCCTTACGACGATGAAGAGTTGCAATTTCTTTTTCGAGTTTCTCACAGTATCCTTCCAGGGAGGCGACGTAGCTCCTCTCTTTACCTTTAGCAAATTCGTCACTGGCGCCTGAGCAACTACTTGCTTTTCCAGCCTTTTCGCAAGCTGAGCAAGCTGGTAGCCTGCCATCGCATTTGATTTTAGCAGTGCGGCATCTTGAACATGCAGCCACCGGCCGGCTAACTTTCAGAATTGGGTGGTCTAAAAAAGAAGAGGACATGTTTGGTTCTTTCTCTTTCGTTCACATGATCTGTTTGCCTAGTTAGCAAGCTGGTGGAGGTTGTAAGAGCATTATTGAATGCCATAATACTCACCTGAAGGACAGATGATATGCTTCGACTGGCAGCACGATCCCGGATAGATGGCCCGTCACGAGTGAGTTAGATTCGGGTATCAACATGAAGATGCATCCGTAATTGTTTGATCCTTGCAATCTCTCTTCAAGTATTTCTATGTTGATTTCCGCAGACAAATAGCAAGGAAGCAGAAAGACTGCACCTGTAGAGCTGCCGTAGTAAGCAAACAAACCGCGCTTCACGGTGTGCGCAAAAGTACAAATAAGCCTGGAAAAAGCAAATTAATCCACAAGAACGCGGAGGGTCAGAAAAGAACTCGTCAATAAACAAGCGTCACCCAGATCGCAACGACGTCGATGATTTCCGAGGTCTCCGAGCGATATCCAAGTGTATCACTGAGGTTATCGAGTGACATGCAGGAGAAAGCACCACTTAGTCACGGTTTCGGGATCTCGCAGGAAGGCTCCTCGAATGACTACTCTGTAGAGTTACGGTTTCAAGTACAGTGAGTCGTCGTCGTCGTCGTCGTCGTCGTTGTTGTTGTTGTTTTTTTTTTTTTTTTTTTTTTTTTTTTTTTTTTTTTTTTTTTTTTTTTTTTTTTTTTTTTTTTTTCTGCAGACGGAGACGAGCGAAAGAGAATATAAGAGGAAGAACTAGGGAGAAGCCAAGAGAGGTTGTCGTCTTAGCTCCGACCGCCACTAACACACCCCGCGGTATGAGAATGTTGCAACCAAGAGAAAGGAAAGAAGGGATTGGATCGGTGGGAAGAGAAGAAAAAGGAATAATAAAAAACCTATTAAAAGAGACAAAAAAAAAAAAAAAAAGGAACAACTTTAGAGTGAAAGATTATCGATCCTCAATGAATCCCAGTCACGGGGTTCAGCCAGCCATGGTCTTGCCTTATTCGGTCTCTACTGATTGATACCACTGACACCTACTACCACCATCGCAGTACAGGGTAACATGGCAGCCAACGCCAAGCAGGGAAAATAGTTACCACCTCAAGACTGGACGCATATCTGGCATAATTATTCTATCCTTCCCCCAAGTTCTGATCATAATCAATAATAATATCAGCGCGCTTGGGTCGGCCTCTATAGTGTGTTATCATTTGTGATCGCAACTGGTGGCGATGGTTCCCTTGTAATCGGTCGTTTCAGCGAGACCCTGTCAGGTGTGCATTGTACAGAGTAAGCTCAGAAATTCCCATTATAGTCTACTATGTATAGCAATTGAATTCTGTTTGCTTCAGTAATAATAAGTATTATGCTTGGTCAAACTTGGTTCTTATATAAAAGAACTGCGCCAGTGGTCGTTCTGAGATCCCGTCGATCCCCGTTTAGGACAAAAGAGCCTCGGTCCTGTTCCCCTTTCGCCCCTCTCTTCCCTTTCACACTGTCATTTTTCTCTTTCTAGTTCGTTTCTTCTTTCATACTGTGATGCTCCAGGGTTCTGATAATAAATGCGGCATATAACCCCGTCAGCAGGATTCAAAAGTCCCAGATAATATTGTCAATCAAAAAGGTAACTATTTGTACCGTCAAGAGTTTCCCCGTCGCATGCTTGGCCTTCCGCGACAAGCTAACCATGCTCTCTTGCCAATTAGAACAGTGTTATGCATGTATTATAAAATACATAGTTACCCCATCAGACTACGTGGGACAGTCTGCTAACTCGAAAACAAAGATCATGTCGACTTTGCCATTCCATCGAATGTTCTGCCCGTCTTCCAGTCACATGTACCTCGAACGTTGAACCCTTCTCGACCACTACCATACACACACGCGCACGTACCCCCCTAAAAGCGAAAGAAATAGAGCGGACCCTTGTGATGGCGTAACTGTTTAACGGAATAATCTTGCGTTCAGAGTGCCAAGACCAAATTATTCGCGGTCCAGTGACTACTCGGGAGTTTCTCTTGGTACCCCATCATGGCGATGCCTCAAGTCTCGCCCGATGCGCGATCCCGTGTGAGAAACTCTTTGAATAGGTCATCATCTAAAGCACCGCAGCAATCGTTCGATGTGCCTGACAATAGGATCGCGCATACATTAACCGCTTGCGCAAGGTGTCGACAGGTATGATGATATCATACTTTTTTTCTTTTCTTTCTCTCTTCCTTTTTCTGTAGGGAGACTAATTCAGAGACAGCGGAAATCCAGATGCGATGTAGGAATCCCCAAATGTGCCTCATGCGAGCGCAGTAACGTCAAATGTGTCTATTACGATTCCGCCAAAAATGCTACCGTACCACGAACGTATATCATCTCACTGCGCGAAAGGGCTCGGGCGTTGGAAAGTGAAGTCGAAAAACTCAAAAACGATATTCAACATGCAGCAGATGCGGAATTGATGGTTCGAGGCGCTGGTCGCATTCGGTTCAAGGAAAACGATGAACCTCGCTATCTAGGTCCCTCCAGCGGCATTGCCATCACCCGTCTGGTCATGGAAATGGCCAAACAACATACCGACTCGAAGAGCATTAAAGATGTTGTCCCCGAATTGACTGCCCAGGAAATCAAATCTACTTTCTCGGAAGAGAGTCTCAAACCTACATCCAAAATTTACCCCATGATCAGCGACATTCCCCAGCCCAATTTACCCCCGCGTAATTTGACTTATCGACTCATGGACCTATTTGCTGTCAAGGGTATGTTTTCAACTTTGTCTTAGGCCTACCTGGCGTCTGGCTGACCCATTCTCTACAGCGCAAGCAATGCTTCCAACATTGCACTATCCCACGTTTCGTCGAGAAGTTGAGGAGGTTTTCGATGGCTCCGATGACCCTCGCCAGAACTTTCAACTTAGGATAGTGATTGCCATCAGCATGCAAAAACTGAGCACGGATTATGCCGGTTTGGCGGATAGCTACTACCTCGCTGCACTGCCATACCTGGAGCCGTCCCTGAAAAGAATGAACCTGGGAGCGCTACAATGCCTTGCCCTCATCGCCCAATATTCAATGCTGACACCTACGAGGACTGCAGCTTATTGGGTCGTCGGAGTGGCAATCAAATTGTGTCAAGATTTAGGGCTGACTGAAGAGTCTACCATCTCAAAGTCACCGACCGGCGAGTCTTTGAATTGCTTGGAAGTGGATATGCGGAGGAGGTTATTTTGGATTGTTTTGTCAATGGAATTTGGCCTTTCACATAGTCTTGGCCGTCCAAGCTGTCTCGCGGTCAGTCACGATCATGTCAACGTCAAGTTTTTTGAGCAGGTAGATGATCAGTACATCACACCAGATGGCATTCTTCCCGGGGCAAAACCGATATTTACCAAGTGTATTGCAATACACTTTTTGAAAATGCGGCTCTTGCAAGCGGAGATCAGACGGACGCTCTACCTGAACAGACGTGACACCCCGGTCCATGATCACGATCCATGGTTCACGCAAATGGAGGAGAAAATGGAGCATTGGGTGGTCACTTGTCCTAAAAACGATGGCGGTAGTGGGTTGGGTGAAACATGGTAAGCGCGAATGTCCACTGCCATAATTAGCATAGCTCTAACATTTTCCCCAAGGTTTCGCGGCAGACTGAATACAATGATCGTGTTCCTCTATCGACCATCGCCTCAGGTCCCCGAACCCTCTTCCATCGCTGCCGAAAAAGCCTACAAGGCTTCAATATTCAACGTTGGCATGCAACGACAGCAAATCGCGACTGGCTCAGTGGACTTGACTTGGATCTTCACACAGTCGTTGTTTATGGCCTTGAACACCATTCTTTGGTCGCTCTCATACCCTGATATTCGCAAGGACCATCCGATTGAAGAGGTCCAAGGCCATCTCGACGTAGCGCTGGAAGCCATAGTACTTGCAGCCAAAAGATGGCCTGGCGTCGAATCAGCTCTGCTCCTCTACAGAAGTCTGGTGGCCGCATGTCTCAAAGCATACAATACTGAAGAGTCGTTCGTCGTTCGCTCTCCATCCAACCCATCCAACCATGCCACGCCCGGATCGTGTCAAGACGTGATGAGTCCTCCTGATATGTCTAGCCCTTCAAGCATCACTACATCATTACAATCGCACAATGCCCGGTTCGGGAAACCTTCTATTACGGATGGGTCATCCACGGGCACGGTATCACGAGCACATTCAGCAGACCCTACTTTACCTTATTCGCATTCATCAATCTCATCTACGCCTCCCATTGGAGTAGCGAAGCCAACATCATATCAGATATGGACTCCACCAATGCAGCAACAACAGCAGCAGCAGCAACAACAGCAACAACAACAAATACATATATCAAACGACACCCCCGCCACACAGTTCACATCACCACCGTATGCTGCACCGGCGGCCGCTTGCGGAGGTTTGCAAATCGATCCAACCACTCCATTTAACATCTTCCCAACTGTGGTTCCAGGCCTGCAGGGCTGGGACCCTGATTTCAACCTTGCCTCCACAACAGCCGGTCATCTGGCCTATGTGGAAGCAGCCGTTGACCCAATGAATTGGACAAGCACCATTGCGGATCAATACTCGCAGTATCTCAACGCACCTCTCCCAGTTCCTTCGTGGCGTGAACGGACACTTAGCCACCAGGAGCAGGTGGAGTTGATGGCGTCCTTAGAAGACAACATACCCGATGTGTCTGCGCAACTTGTGGGCGATGCGTCGAACACTTTCTATCAATCATGATATGCTGTGATGACAACGACACATGACTTCCTCAGGGCCTTCCTCATGAGGGGTGGCCATTCGCTTGGGTGTTGTTAAAAAAAAAATCGTTTTCCTCTGTCTTATACATCTATCCATGCATGGGTCTGGTTACCTGTGCCTGATAATCATTCTTATTCTTAATAATAAACAATCATTGGGGGCATCCTCGGGTTTTGTATTTGACCATATTCTATTATAGTGAAAAGTCCTTTGAAACTACTCTGTAGTAACAGTAAGTATATTGCGGCAGTAGGGCATATATGGGTACAACCCTGGGTTCTTTTATTTAAACAAGGGTGTTTCATATAGGCGCATGCATTTGACTTGCATTTCCGGCAAATCGTACCCCTGTACAGAGTACGGAGGTGACTACGATGTTTCATCTTGTATTATTTCAAGTTGATAGATCCATTTGGTAGGGCTGCATTGCATACAGTAACACTGACTCCAGAAATAGACACTTGACGTCCAAACGAGCATACTGTTTATTCGAGATATTTGTAAAGATATTTCCTTTTTATCTTCAATTCTTTTAGCAATCGTTCCATGGTCCATGATCAGCGCAACTTTTTGTCGTTGTTACCGTATCATCTGGTACCATACCACTACTGTATAGAATACGCCATACCGTACTGTTTTGTACTGAAATTCTGTATCAAAAATGAAAAGGACGGTCACGTGTCGCCCAGGCTTTTTGCCGTCATCCAACATCCTCAGAACCGCCTCCCAGTTGAGTAACGAAAGGGCCGCGCCTCTTCACTTCCTCACCACCAGTCATCAGCACCCCATCGCCATTCCACCACCAACGATTACTTGGTTTTTCGACACTTTGGTGTGGCTCCCGGTGTCGAAACTCATTGGAATGTGTGACTTCTAGACGGTCGTGCAACGTCCTGCTCGCCCACTGGAGCGATTCTCGACCGGGCATCTTTTCCCTTTCTCCCTCGCCCCCTCGACTTTCCTCCTCCGCCTTCTCCGCCTTGATCAGTTTTTGGTGTCGACGATTTCCAGTCTGGATTGCCGCTTGCCGGATCGCCTGGGCTTGGTTCGCTGTCGCCAGCGGTTCCTCTCCTCGTTTCCCTATCCGCCCCCAGACCCGACTCCCATGTCTGATCGCGCTTCGTCTGCGACATTTCGAGTTGGATTTCCTTCACCTTCATCTCCTTCCGTTGGTTATTTGAAAGAAATCGACCAACCGTACATTTCATCGGATCACTTTCCCCAGACCCCGACATCGCCTCCGTTGATGTCGGTCAGCGCTCAGAGCCATGCCATTCACTTCGCATCCTCGCAAACGTCACCTAGGCAGGCAACATCACAGTCCGCAGACTACTCCTCATTGCCTTCTTCGGATCCGATGTCTTCCCAGATATCGCAACAGCCGACCTTGAGCAGTACGACGACTTCCTTTCCGACTCCGGCTAGTAGTGTGAGTGGTCATTTGGTGGACGCGGACAAGTCGACTGGTACTGGGATGCAGGAACCTGGATCAACCGCTATGGCGGATGCGGATGCGGCCCTTACACAAACGCCCCCACAGCACACACGGACAGACCATGACCGGGACATGGGCGGGACCGATCCCGGGACTGGAGTCCGCAATTCTGCAAATATCGACGCAATGGAGATCGACAACAATGACAACGGCGGTAGCAGCAATAACGGGGGTGCGGCCTCGTCGGAGAAGAATGGTTTCAATTTAGATTCCCTTCAAAGGGAATTTACCTCGGCCTACCATCTCTGCAAAAGCTGTAAGAGTTTTTCCCCAATTTCAATCCTCGCTGCAGTTCACCCTGCACCTGTTTGATTTCTTTTAGGGATTGAAATTGTTAACATTGCTCTACTTTGAACTTTACAGCCCATGTTGTGACTGGTCCAGACCCGTCGTTAGACCTTGTCTCACTGTACGGGCTCGGTCCGGCTGCGAAATCAGTAGCACGGATAGATCCTGTCACGGGAGATAAGATCAACCGACTACGGAAATCGTACGAAGGCAAGTTGAAAGGGCTTGGGCTGGCGGGCAGAAACAAGCCTGTCAAGAACGAGCCAGGCATGCCTGGTAGTCTGAGACACCTCACCATGTGGCCTGAAGAGGAATGGCAGAACCAGAAGGTCTTTGGAAAGCAAATCAAGGTTGCAGACATGGATTCGACATTGCAACAGTTGCAGGTGAAAGCCATGAAATTGGAACCAGGCACCGTGCCCAACAACGATTACTGGGAGGACGTGTTGGGTCATGAGAAGCCGTCGAAATACACGGGTGCAGGCGACGCTGGGAAAAAGACAGTTGCGCCTTCTGGGGGTGTTCGAGCGCCCAGTCAGCCGAACGGCATACCCGCTTCCGCAGAGCTGGAGCGAAGTCGGCCCAGTCGCGGACATAAGAGACGTTACGATGACAACAGCTTTATTGGTTACGGCGAAGGTTACGCAGATGACGACGACGAAGGCGCATTTTACTCAAACAGCGAAGGAATCGGGAAGAAAAAGCGCAAGAAGGTATGACGGGACTTTTTCTTGTCTCCGTATATCTTCTCTTCTTTTTATTACTCGTCCGGCAAAGATTGCTGATGCTTTTGGTCGTTTGTTTCGGCTTCGTTTTCAAAAAAGGATCACGTTCCGAAAGTGTCTACACCCTTTTCCGAGCGACTAGGGAATGGCATGTTTGGAATTGGCGCCAGATAATCAAGAGGTTCAGCAATATCGGTGGATTTAAAAAAAAAAAAAAAAAAAAAAAAAAAAGGTTCATCCCATTTTCATTTATTATACCTTCGTGCACAGATTTGAGGTTTCCTACAGGGGACTGGACTTGGAATTTGCTAGGGCTTTGCTGCAGCGGACTTTACGTGTAGCGATACTTGAGACACGGATCCAATGCATTCAGTTCTAAGCCCCTATCCTCGATCTATTTCTGGTTTCTCAGTACATTTTTGCATCATGGTGCTGGATATACCCGGCTTTCATTACTTTTTGATTGGAACGGCGTTTGGATGGAACTAATCGGACCAGACTTTGTTATTCTGTCTGCCACCTAGTTGGCACTGCTTTGGATTTGCAATCTTGTTGGAAAGTTTTAAGACTCAGATTTAATGTTTCTTCCATGTGTTTTTATAACCGTTATCATTGTCGTTCAGTTAAGGTCTATAATCTGCATGAGTTATGCTAGAGAAATGGACTGTCCTGTATTTTACCTACGATGACTTGGTAGCTATGTCACACTCCGTAGATGGTAGGATCCGCAGGTCATATCCCGTGGGGTCATGGCGGGGTCTGCTGAACCAATCCAGTATTTCGCATTTCATCTTGTCAATTCACCTTCTTCACTCCACCAAATTACACATACAAACCATTAGCAAACCAAAAGACAACACCACCAAAATGACAACCTCTTACGAGAAAGCCCTTCACCAAATCGACCAAGCCCATTCCGAAGACCCTCACCGAATCCCCTACCCGAACGCCTCCCAACTCACATCACAACAAGATGAAGTCCAAGAAAACGAAACAATCCCCTACGAACTCCACTACGCCACCAAAATGACCCAGTACCTCGATAAACGCCAGCCGCACGCATCCGATTTCCTCCGCCTCGCTATCCGCGCTCAACACTTTCGTCGCTGGGAGGTTCCGAGGAACAGTTATCCGATGACTAAAATTGGTTATCATTCGTGGAGGAATTTTCTTGCGAAACGGCAGGCTGAGCTTGTTGTTGAGATCTGTGTGGAGAGTGGGTATACACAGGAAGAGGCGGAGAGGGTTGGTGCGTTGGTGAGAAAGGAGGGGTTAAAGCGTAACCCTGGGGAGGAGGATGAAACGCAGGTCCTGGAAGATGTGGCCTGTTTGGTATTCTTGGATGATCAGTTTGATGATTTTGAGAAGGGAATCAAAGATGAAGAGAAGGTGGTTACTATTCTGAGGAAGACGTGGGTGAAGATGTCCAGCAAGGGACAGGCGATGGCAATTGAGTTGAGTGGGGAGATGTCGGAGAGGGCGAGGGGATTGGTGCAGAAGGCTTTGAGTGGTTGATACTTTTGGTTGATTTGGCTCTATTGTACATTGAAAAGAAAAAAGCCCGCCGTGCTATATGGTATATCATACATCCAACGCCGAAAACAAGAAAAACGAAAAAATCGAAGAGTGGAAGGAAGGTGGGGAGGAGGGGAGATGGTTAGGCGGTGTCAATCAACCTCACTAGAGCAATAGCAGCACCAGCAGCGACACCACCGACAAAACACATCTCAATTCCTCCCCGGATACCAGCGACGATGTTCTCCCGTCCACTCCATCCACGCACGATGCACGTCTTGATATATCCAAATGCCAATAACGTCACTGCCATCACGCCGATGCTATAGTATAGCGCGACCAGAACCTGGTTGAAAATGAAATACGGAATCAGCGGGATGAATCCGCCGACAAAATAACAAATGGCCAGGGTAATGGCCGAGATCCATGCTTGGTTGCAGTCCGGTTGCGATTCTTTGTGGTGAAAGGTTATGAGAAACTCGAGGAGGCGGTCATGAGAAGCATGCAGGGAAGCGTTAATTTGGCTGACGACGTCGGAGGGGATACCGTGGGAGGCAAAAATGTTGTGCACAATGGCACCAGTTTCGATGGGCGAGGTTTCGATCAATTCTTTTGTTTCGCGCACGGTGGTTTCATACGACTCTCTACTTCAATTAGAACCTGCATCCCGACACATGCATTTAAAGGAAAAACATACGCTTCACTCTTTGCGCCGACATAACCACCCAATCCCATCGAAAGCGCACCCGCCGTCAACTCCGCCAACCCTCCCAGAACAACAACCTTGGTGTTCCCCAGCGCAGACAAACCTGCACTCAGCGCAAACGGAACCGTCAATCCATCTGAAAGACCTAAAATTGCGTCCGCGACGATGCGCGGGTTGATGCGCGCGCGTGTGCTGCCACTGGAAGTACTGTTGGCGTCGTTACCATCATTATCGTCGTTTTCGAGGTTAGATGTGTTGTGGAATGTGCTATAGGAGCGTTGCGATTCGAGGTCTGAGTCGGAGGCGTGGAGGGTATCTGAGTCCTCGGGAGAGAGGAGTGGCTTTCCTGAGATAGGGTTAGCAAGGGTCTATGGAAATTGTTCGCGAAGGAATGAATACTCACTGCTATCTTTTGATTTGCGGTTGGTCTGGCCTGGAAAGAATCTTTGCTTGACGAATAAAAGCGCCATTTTGCCTTGACAGTATCTGAAGCTTCTCCGTGAAAATCGACAGGAACCGTTGAGCTCTGACGTCAGGGTCAAGTCAAGATTTTCTTTTTCTGACAGTCTAACGGTGACTTTGTACGGAGTATAGAACAACACGCAGTATTGGAAATAATAAGGAGAGATCAATCAACCTGAATAACTTAAGAGAGGAGGAGCCCGATCCTTTCCAACTTATATCTCCTCGCCTCCCAATGTGACAAAATTGCAACACTTGCCGTTTGGTAACAGATGAACTGACTTTCCTGGCCAATCAGGGCCCAGTCAAAAGTCAGCGGCGGAGATCTCTTCCATAATTTCCTATCGCCAAAATCAGCAGTGGCCAATGGATTCATAATTGTTGCTAATCCAGGATATGTGAGTGGTTGTTCTTGTTTTTCTAATGTTTCTCTATGATTGTTCTCTTTTGTTCTGCTTCTTTTTATTCGATGGGGCTTGTTATAGAAGGGTTAGGAGAGCTGTCATTGGTGTGTGAGTAGAGCGGAGTTATTAACCCTGTCAGCCCTATTACTGCCTATTGCCTACAGAGTATTCTCACTAACAAATAGAACAAATCAAGGTATCATTTACTAAAACCTGTACAAAAAGCCAAAGAAACTCCAAAGTCATAACATGCGATGCAATCTGATCATTTCGACCCGAATGCTTGATTATTGACAGACGAAGACACCTCCCTTAATACCCTTACAGAGCGAGGGCGAGACCAAGGATACCAGCGGCGCCAGCAACGGTGGCAGCCATGCCGGTCTGAGCGGGAGCAGCACCCTCCGAGGTGTCGCTGGCAGCAGCGCCAGAGCTCGACGAGGACGAAGACGACGAGGAGTCGTCAGAGCTGTCGTCGTCGTCAGAGTCCGAAGTAGAGGTAGAGGTGGTAGTAGCGCTGCTACCGGTGGAGGTAACAGTCGAGCCGGAGGTGGGGGTGGCAGAGACGCTAAGGCTGCTGTCGAGGTCCCAGAGGTAGCTCTGGACGCCGGTGGGGACACTGGACCACCAGTCTGGATACTTGCTGCTCTCGATGTCGTTGAGGACAGAAGTCTGGGCAGCGGAGTTGGTCAGGATGTTCTGAAGCCAGGTGCTGGGGATGGCGGTAGCGAGGACCTCGACGACGGAGCTGGGGACGTCAGGGATGTCGATGCCGGTGGGGATTGAAGAGAGGATGTCGGTTTGAGAGGCACTACGGTGTGTTAATCTTGATCTTCTTTCTGTCATTTAAATGTGAGAACTTACAGCGAGCCGAGGTCAGCGATGATGTCGGAGTCGATGTTGCCCTCCTGAGGGGCAGCCATAGCAGAAGCCGAGAGGAGGAGCAGAGAAAGAGTCTTGTAGTACATTGTGATGGTATGTAGAGTAGATACTTTTGCTTCTTAACAAAAAAGATTTGGGGTAACAAGAAAGGCCGAGAAAATATGCAAGAGAAGGAGGGTGATGAATCTGTGTCTGAAGAACCAACCTCAGTGGAGGCAACGGCCTCTTTAAATATCAACATCCTCCCATCCACCGTGGGATTAGCCCAGGAATACACGAGAACGCCTTGCCCGAACTCAAAGAAACAACCGAATCAGGGTCCATTGTGCCGCCAACACAAGCCGGCAGTATCTGGGCTAGTGGTGTTGGGCACGAGCCTTTCTCATTCGGCCCCCAACTCTCGTCGCCATACTAGCTTTGGTAGCGTTTGACTGCGCCAACCGGAGGCTGTCCGTGCAGATGCGCTGTCGACGCCGATCACCGGGCAATGCGGCTCTGCCTCGTATTCAGACAGGATGATGTTCATTAGTGAGCCTTACTGAGCAGGTACCTGTACAAAGTATACGGAACAGAGTACGGAGTAGCCCGTACAGAATACAAGAAGAGTAGAATACAGGAGTAAGCCAACCTAAGAAATGATTATAATACTATACTAACACAGTTTAGAAGGAATAGCCTGGCTATGTACTCCATACTTGTAGAGTCAGCCCGTCCACTCCCAGACAAGCTACCCCCATAAAATTACCCTTTCTGGTTAAAGCGAGATCCTTCTTGGCACTTAATTTCCCTCTCATTCTCAAACAACACTCGTTCTCACATTCTTTGTTCGTCACAAGAACCCTACGCCAGCGCAATCGAGTCATTTCCGCGGGTTATCCCTATTGCGCGATTAATCAATCGACGGTCAATTCAATAGCGATCGCCAATCTCGATGTCTAGCCCTGTCTAGCCTTATATTGTTCTTTCACCGTATGGCGTCCTGTGCCGCTGGACAAGGCAGACTAGCACTGATCGCGGGGATGATTGTGTGATGGGGCTGATTTTGGTGTTCTTCCGGCAGTTCCGGTCCCATCGCCTAGCCGGCCAATTAGAGGGAAGAAACTCCATGTAGGCGGGCATATAAATCACTTCAATGTAAGTTAAGTGCCTTCGGGCATTTGGTCAATTTGAAACGATACAGAGAAGATTAGCATGGCCCCTGCACTAAGGATGACACGCTCAATCAAAGAGAAGCTACCAGTTTTTTTATATTCTTTACTGGGCTAAATTGATGGTTTTTGCCTAATTGGGATTTATAAGTTGCAGTGAGAGTGCGTTCGAAACCGCTGTGCTGCAACCCACTGGTGCTTTTTTTTTTTTTTTTATTGTTCCCTACAACTTCAAGTACGAACATGGCCCAAAACCAGAGCCAAGTTCATCGGCCACAATTTCCAGGCGAACCCCAACATCTTTACAGGGAAACTGTAACACCCTCTCTTCCTCGATATCAATGTCACTCCGTAGAAAAAGATAAATACGCGACAGAAATGGGTCACCTCTTTAAAGGCAGGATGTAAATGCTGCACGCGCTCATAAATGCTGAACTGGTGCCATCGACCCATGCATAGAGTCAGATCATCTCTAGTCCAAGTTCAAGCAGCATCGTCGGCAGAACGGAGCGTAGATCAATTCGATCTCCTGAATCGAATCCCAGAAGCAGGAATACCGGGATCTCAGCACTTTGCAGACGAAGGATGTTCTTTCTTCAAAATCTCGTGAAATGGGATGTATAGCGCTTTACAAACCTCGCAAGTGAGGTATTCTTCATAGACGCGCGGGTAGCAGTCAAGGCCAACAGACAGTTTCTCTACGCTTTCACTGACTGAGCTTAGTGCGTGGACGATGGGTTCGCCTTTTGAAGAGCACTTTGTCGAGCCATGAACATGCTAGGCCCAGGTGGAGGTTCTTGGAAGTCTTCGTCTAACCAAGGAGAAACAGGACATCCTCTTCTGTAACAGTCGACCAGGCCAGTACCAGGGTGCATAGGTTCCCAAGGTTGCACTTGAACTTTGGTTGGCGTGCTTGTTTTAGTTCCATGATATCCCTCAGCCGGATAGCAGCCACATATTGGAGTGCCAGTAAATAAAACCACCCCATAAATTGTTCCTTGTTGTAGATGGACGGAAACCCTTCTATTTCCTCCAACTCGCCTGGTAGGTGACCGCATGGCTTTGAAAACGGCATATTCCCACTATAACCAACCATCTGAAGCGCCTTAAATTGCGGCAGTATGTTATTGACGCTAGAAGTGCATGCTTCACCATCCGACCAGGATACCCAGCTTGCCAAGCGAACGAGAAATCTAAGCAAATCGTCCTCAAATTAAGGAGCTTGGAGATACAAACCGTCCAGAAGGTATGGAGATCCCCTTCGTAGAGCGCCTGGATCCATCCATCTGCATCAGGAAATCGAGCTCGCTGGATGAGGTCGATTGTTTTGTCAACCACGTCGATGAGTACTGTCCGTTCTCGGGGCCAATCCCGCAAATGCCATGAATTCAGCCAGCTTAACCATTCAACATCTGTATAATACTGCCGGAAAAACACCACATGATACATGAAATCTGCTAATTCCGGTCTTGCGAAGAAGGTACGCAGGAGTTGGAGTGGTGAGCGGAGACGAGACGCATCCCAGTCTACAGTAATTCTTCGGTATAGAGAAGGCTCAGCAGAAGCTCGTAAAGCCCTGCAGGTCTGAAAATGTAGATTGGTTATCTAGTGGGAGGTATTCGAGGGTTTTTTTTTTTTCTTTTCCCAGCAATCTCAATCTTGTGGAAGTGGGTGGAATGTACCAGCGAAAGATGGCATTGGTTTGACGGGCAAACATTAGTGTAATGCGTTGATGATTTGGATACAATATGGATGGCTGATGGGAAACTGGTTGTTTGATGAATAGTGGGAGCACGACAAAAACTCACATGCCACACATTGGATGACGAAATACTTCTATCATTGAAAAGGTCTAGGAATACGATTTCTTACCCATATGAAATCACATATAGTAAGTCATTTTGACAAAAACACCGTTGTATATTAAAGAAGTGTAAACATAATTATCATGCAATACCTGTTTATCCAGTACAGTACAGAGTATCCGTTCGTAATTAATGTACAAGTTTTCATATGGAAAATATACAATCAAAACCCATCACATTGCGTCAGGTATTTAATCAAGCACCCCCCTCCCTCTTTGCATACTCCTCCTCCATCCTTTCCTCATACAACCGATCCGCCTCCTCCTTACTCAACGCCCGATCGCTCCCCGCATTCTCCAAAAGATCCGAATTCTCAGCCGCAATGTATCCGGGCGCCGTTACCACGCCACCGGAGCCAGTGCCCACGAGACGGCCGCTGCTATTGTTTTCCATGCCCGAGAGGGCTTCGATGGAGGCGTGGCCTGCGGAGCCAGAGGGGCGGGTTTCGTTGGAGGATTTGGTCTGGTCGTAAGTGGGGATTGGCATTTTGGGCTGTTTTGATTCAATGAGTGTTGTTATGTGGAGGTTTTGTATCTGTGCGTGTTCGTAGGAGTGATAATGTTCTGGGGATAGATGGATGAGGTAGCAATGTACAAAGTACGGATGTAAGTATATTTATATCGACTCAACTGTGGCGATAAGAGCGGGACGTCATTGCTAGATAGGAACGGTGGCTATAGTGGCTGTGCTATGACTGAGTCAATGCCGTTTATGGTAACGTTATTCATCGTCCGCCACTTCAGCCGTTTCGTTCTAAACATAGCGAAGCGACTAACATAATTTTTAGGCTACATCAAATACTTCCATTTTTAAGCCGCTTCTATTCAATTCCAAAATTTACAGATGCTAGAAACCTCTTCTTCACCCTCGAGCATATAGCTCAAGAACTGATGAAAAGGAAATGAAGAAATGTCCTCGAGAGGAACGGTGCCAAAGAATACGCCTGTCAATGACCCGAAGGCCGTTGAACGGACTGCTCCGCCGCGCTGTGCAATGCAGGGCCCAATCCGTGGTAAGCCGCCTACTTGAGCGCAGCCACCCAAACAAGGTAAGTATGAAGAAAAAAAAAAAAAAAGTCTAAAGGGTGGCGGGGAGAAAAGGTTTATATAAGGATGAGTGGGGAAAGGGCGATGCACTAGTGTTAAGCGAGAGCTAATTAAAGAATATTATTGGTGACTGTATACCCCTTGCTTATTCAGAATAAAATATGTTTGCAGTGTTTGTATATCACTTTGGGGCATTCGAAAGCCTTGTATATTGGAGATACGCTAGCTACCAAGGGCCGACACAGTATATACTCGAAAGTAAAAAGTATACGTAAATCAATAAGTATGTATCTACTCAGCGCTCAAGGCAAGACATGCATCCACAGCTAAACCAACCCTGTATACCGTCAGCTCCTACCCTATGTTGGTTAACCATTTACGGATCTACTTACCTCCCCTGCTTTATCTTGACCACATCGTCAATGACTTCCCGGTCGAGATTAGGAAACATGTTTGACAATGTTTCTACTACATCATTGTGCTCCACACGCTGTATCTGCCGCGCCTGTGCATCTTCCGCGCTGGCTTGACGCGCAGCCGCATCCTGTGCATCCAAAACACGTTCAAGATGCTGCTGTGCCCGTGGCCTCTCACCTGACCGTCGTTCCTCAGTACTATGACGAGGAGGTTGGTACACGTTAGGAGAAAGTCGCGGGGGTGCCGGAGATAAAGGTGATGCGCCAGACGGTGAGTGTCGATCTTGCGGCGAATCCGGCTCGTCTGAGAACATTCTTCCGATTGTCGACAATGGCTTCTGAATAGTCCGCAGCAACCCGGCGACCGGCGCCGTATCTTCGTCGCTGGATGGATCCTTTCGCCCCATGTTCCGCTGACCTTCGACAGAACTCCGCGCTGACTCTTGCGGACTGTCCGAACGCTCTGCTGCTTTCTGCTCCATGGTCTCGGTTTGGCGGTTCTGCTCGGCAATAGCAGATACAGCAGCCTCGACATTGTGCTCAAACTCTTCGTCGCTCACTGTCAAACTTGTCCTGTCAAGTGTTTCAATGAATTGAATGGCTCCAGACAATGAAGACAGATAGTAGCCTGCTTCCCCCCCAAGCTTCTCCTGGTTGCGGAAACGAAGAATATACTGAATGTTAGAAACCAAATGTTCAGGGTTGGCTCGTAGCACCACAAAAATCAGCAGTGGCACGAATGAATCAGCCGAAGTATCTCCTTTCTTGGAATTCCTTAGTAGACCTACAAAATTGTATCAGCATTATCCTTATTCGCGATCTGCGAAACCTGATCACTTACCAAAAATAACTTTGCAGCAATTCAAAATGCAAATAACCTTATCGCGCGGTGCCCGGTACCCGTTGATCTTCATGAGCTCTGCTCCATGTCAGGTATATGCATCACAGGATATAAAAGAAATATTCACCTTGCTGCGCTAGATTAAGAAATCGACGACCATGATTATTCACTGACGAAATATCCAGATGCTCTTCCCGTACCCAGCTATAGATCTTCATCTTCTGTGCGAGGACGTCATCCCGCTCAATATCTTCCTGGTGTTGACCTCGTCTCCACGGCCCATGAAGCCTTTCAAGTTCTCTCCGCTTGCTTCGACTTGCACTCCGCGGGATCGAGGGTGGTTGTGGGATAGCCGGGGAAAATGTCTGCGAATATAATCGATTCATCACAAGCTTCTCCATTCCCTCCTTGGCATTATCGAATTCATTGTCCGAAACGTCCCTCCAAACCTCACACATAGCCATCTTGTTCGTAATGAACGCCAGGAAGTCACTAATAATCTTAACCTGTTCATGGACCATCCATTGTCTCTTTCCGAATTCGTGAAGAAACGAGCGCAGGAATTTAGCAACAGGGTCTGCAGTACGATGACGTAGTTGTTCCAGGAATCGATGAAAGTCGAATCGTTTCTCAGGCTCAGGTGGTGGAGGTGCTGTAGAACTTGAGGAACGCCGGCTTAACATATCTTCATCGTGTATATGTGGGTTGCTAGGGGCGCGTGCAGGCTGCTTTTCGGACGAAGAGGGTGCTGTTCCAGCCGGGCCAGGGGCGACTTCGACTTTCTTTTTGTGGTCCAAGCTTGATTTGCGAGGTGGGTAATTACCAAAGAACTGTTCAGCAAGTTCCAAACGTGGCGAGATTAGCTGCTCTGGACCTTCCTGAAATTGTCCCATAATGCTCTGGATTTCGGGCTGCGAGGAGTCTTGGTCCCGGCCATCTTCCGCACCTAGCATTCCCTTGTTGTCACCTAGCACTTGCCCCCCAGGAACATCCGGCAGCTCTTTCTCGTTCCATTCCGAAGATAGATCGATTGGAGATTGCGGAGGATGCGTAGGTTTGTTGGTGTTAGCTGGGTTGAGGTAGACTTCGTCCTTAGCCGGCGGCGGAGGGGGTGCGTCGCTGGACGACGATGGTCGGTCTTCGGGTATATTAGTCGACACCGAAAGTCCCTTCATTTTCTCCGGAAGCGACTCATTGCGTGACGGCGTAGTGGGCGGAGCCTTCATGGTAGGTGCAGCCGTTTCTGGCTCGTGCGGAGTTTCTGGCTTCATCCCGGTCTCCTGTACATTCTCCTTTTCCGTAGTCGTGACCTCCATCACTGGTTCCTGACAGATCGACTCAGTCACCTGCTGCAATTCTTCGGTCCCTTCATGGGGAGGGGTTGGATAAGCATCTCCCTGCCCAGTAAGACTCGGGGAAGCTGGCGGTTCGGTGGTAGACATAAGCTATCTGCATGCGATTCCCAACGGTAAATTAGTAGGTGAGGAGCGCGGTTCAAGCGGGAACTTGGAGCATCATGAGGTGTGATCTAAAGTCTATCAGTGAGCTCTGCTGCAAATGCCAGACAGAGGAAAGAGTTGTTGTTCATTTCATCCTCGAGAATAATCGACAAAGCGCCGCGGCGGGCATCATGGTGGACCCACTTCGTACGGGGCTTGGATCATCATTGTCCCGGATAAGCCGACAGATTACTACGGTTGCCCCGAGGAATACATTTATTCAAACACGCCAGTGTCAATGTGTGGGATTTTTTTCTCCTTAAGCACGGCGGGACCCGTGCTCCCAAGTGAAGAGACATGCGATTTGCTACGGCAACGAGGGCCAGACAGTTTCCGAGCCCACAATGTTCACCGGGATATCCAGATCCATGACGCTAAAGATGATGGTCAACTCTTGAAGACTGTTCCTGCTCACTTGACCTTCATTTCGACTGTGTTGTCATTAAGGGGGGACCATTTTCACTCTCAACCCCTGGTGGACAAAGAAAGTCAATCCGTGCTCTGTTGGAACGGGGAGGCTTGGAAAGTAGCCGGAGAACCTGTTCAGGACAATGACACGAAATTGATTTTTCAACTATTCTTGCAGGCAGCTAAACCATCATCTGCATCTGGGGATGTTGTTCAACGGTTTGCGGATCTGATCAGTAGCATATCAGGCCCTTTCTCATTCGTGTTTTATGATGCTCTCAGCTCGAAATTGTTCTTTAGCAGGGATTGTCTGGGGAGGCGGTCTCTTCTGCTTGGTATCAATGAGAATGGAAGCTTAAAACTTTGCAGTTTGTGTGATGGCACATCTTCAACTGTTTTCGAGGAAGTTGATACAAATGGAGTGCACATGATTGATCTCACGGCTCCTGGTACGACTACAGCGTATAGCATTCAAACTCTACCTTGGTCGAATGATAAAGACTTACGAGCGAACTGCCCCGTACGTGACAGTCCTAGTGCTGGTGGGAATTTGTACTGACGGAGTGTAGATAAACCCAATCCCACCAATGAACAAATCCGTCCCCAACGGCAATCCCAGCTTAACCATAGAATCAACTGTCGTCGGTGAGCTCGAGCAAAAACTCCGCCAATCCCTCAAGCCGAGGGTCAAAAACGTCCCAGGCCAAGGTCAAGGCCAGGACGCAACAAAAGTAGCCGTGCTATTCTCCGGTGGCCTCGACTGCACGCTCCTCGCCAGACTCTCCCACGAAATCCTGCCAAGCAATGAAACAATCGACCTCCTCAACGTTGCCTTTGAAAACCCTCGTGTTGCAGCAGCAGCCGCAAGAAGCAAAGAAACCCCCACGGAATCAGTCTACGAAAGCTGTCCAGACCGTATAACCGGACGATCAGCATTCGCAGAGTTACAAAGGATCTGTCCAGACCGTAAATGGCGACTTGTTGCAATCGACGTACCCTACATGGAAACAATTTCCCATCGAGATCGCATAAAACGCCTCATGAGACCACATAATACCGAAATGGACCTTTCAATCGCATGCGCGTTATACTTTGCATCCAGGGGACAAGGTACGGCGTACGAAGGCGAAGAAGCATTCCCTTACACAACCCCTTCCCGTGTTTTACTCTCAGGGCTCGGCGCAGACGAATTATTTGCTGGGTACGGCAGGCACGGAGTCGCATTCAATCGCAACGGATATCAAGGTTTGATCGACGAAGTACATCTAGATGTCAGCCGTCTTGGGAAACGAAACCTCGGCCGCGACGATAGAATCCTCTGCACCTGGGGTCGCGAAGCACGGTATCCATTTCTTGACGAGGAGTTTGTGTCTTGGGTTTTGCAGACCCCGATCTGGGAAAAGTGTGGATTTGGAATGGCTGATTCTGAAATCCCGGAGTCAGAGAAGGGGCTTGATGCAGAGAAGAAGGCACTCAGGCTTGTTGCTATCAAGTTGGGTATGGAGAAGGTCTCGCGGGAGAAAAAGCGAGCTATTCAGTTTGGGTCTAGGACGGCTAAGATGGAGAAGGGTCGTACGAAGGGGACAGATGCATTGAGCTAATTCTATTGATACCGGATACGTATTGCATATTTATTGTGAGTGGTTGGATACTCGAGCGAAACTATAATCTCTGGCCTTCTATCGAGTGAAGGGGGCATGATATCTTAGTTTTCTCAATCTCTGACAGAAAACATAATTCGTGACGGGACAGAATTTCCAAACGTTCTCAGAAACTATCCGGTAGTCGAAAACCTGCTGCTTTTCAAGGTTTCAAGGACATGTCGGGCTTGGGATGAAGCTTTAAAAGGCAAGTGTCACACTAGACGGTGTCTTCCGTGCTTATGACTGAACTGCTATGAAGAAAGAGATGTAGCGTTGGTGAATAGTTCCACAGGCATCTAGAGTGGATATCCACTTATCAATCACTCAAGTTTGTTAAATGATGATAAGAAATCGATAATCTCGATTAAAGCGAAGAGAGTCAATCGAGAGCACCAAGGAAATGAAGAGAAGAAAGAAGGAGCTCTCCTTCCGATTAGGGCCACCCCAAAGCCCCAAATCCCACTAACCAACAACAGAAAGCGGTATACTCCGCCAGAACGCTCTGGCCCCTTTGATAGATCCTTCCTCTTCAGCATCCTCTACCTTATTTACACTGAGTACGATGCAAATGCAACGTACAAACCAGCAATGATGACAAAATTTCAGATACTTCCGAAACCTGCTCCCTGTCCCCTCTTCCACATTGTTTATCATTAGTTCTTGCTGCCTTTGACTTCGTTCATTGGCCTCCTTCACGCTGCAATTGTTGGTTGTTAGAAGAAGAGGTATGGATGGGTTGTTGGTCAGAGGATAGATGGTAAATGGTGTATCTATGGAAGAGAAGAGAGTTGGTTTATGAGGGGTTTAAAAGGCAAGTCTGAGCTGGTAGTGTGTACTTTACATCGATGGAGACGCAATAATAAACTACATGGAGCATGATCTACTTGTACGAATTTGATATGGACGTAGTGAATTGAATTCAAGTTGACAATCTGGTAGCGATAAAAAGTAAGCAAACTATTAAGCACGATCACGAGTCAATCGTACTACAACCGCAAAACAGTCGTAGGAGACGTCAGAACCGATCGGCCAACACGCAGAAAAACATAGAACCAAAAAAAGAAAACGATAAGAAACTTTTAACCGCCAAAACTGACAATTACGTCTGACGTACAGTGACAGGGCTCAAGGCTCCGCTCACCGCTCAAAAACCACATAATAAACAACCCGGAAAACAACACGCCAACACAGCGGGGATATAGAACTAAAAAGCAACAAAACTAAATTATGCCTTGTTCTGGGCAAGAGCCTTCCAGTATGCCTCACGCTTCTGCGACTCCTCAAGAGAACTTTCAAGCTCAGCAATTCGGTGTTCCAATTCATCCTGTCGCTGCAACTTGCGAGCTCGAGACTTGCGGGCGGCCTCGGTATTCCGGGCACGTTTCATTGCAACTGGGTCGTTCGAGTCAAACTTGATGACAGGCAAAGGCTTGCGCTGACGAGCATTTACTCCAGCGACAGACGAAGGTTTGGTAGAGGACGCACGCGAAGGAGAAGGAGAAGGAGCGAGTTGAGGTGCAGGAGACGAGGGAACATTGACCACCGGAGATGGAGGAACAGGGAGGACTGAAGCCTTAGGGGGAGGCATGGCCGCGGCGACCTCCATGGCAGTAGAGTCAAATGCAGCCGAGAAGGCATCGGTGTCATTAGTGGGGAAAAGAGGATCCCACTGCTCGTGGCCTGGCGGGAACTCCAACTCCGTGAACATGGGGGAAGGGTCTTGGCTGAAATATCCGGGCGACTCGAAGGACGGCGTGCTCAAATCCGTAAGAGAAGCCGACGGCGGGGCCGAGGCATCCATCATCAGATCCTGGGGCGAGATAGTGCCCGAGGGAGCACCAGCTATCGAGTCAGGAACTGGCCCCAAACCCGCAGTAGAGAATTGCTGAGGGGAGAGCACAGTGGTGTCGAAGTCGTTCCCAAAGGGGTGCGACGGGATATCATTAAAAAAATCAGACATTTCCAGGCCTTGGATGAGATTAGACTGCGACATGAGGCGGCGACGCTGGTAATTCTGAAACTGTTTCCACTGTAGCTGTTTCTGATACTGACGATTCCAAGTGGAATAACTACCGGAACTGTTGAAGAGTGGAACGGGAGGACGGGGCGAATTAAAAGGCACAGAGGCGGCGTGATAACGCGAAGCGTACTTCCGAACGGAAGTATTGGAGTGATTAAACGACGAAGACAATGAAGACTGAGGAAATCCGGTCGGCTGCGGAAGAGACCTGGTCACTAATTGACTGGGCTGCTGCTGAAGCTGTCGAAGACGATTCTGCTGGGACTGGACCAGGAAAGGTTCCAAGGCCGAGGGTTTATGGGTTGTAGTTGTTGGAGCAGGCGCACGCGAAGGCGTTGTCGTCGGCACGGGCGCGGGTGTTGTTGGAAAGAGCACAAAGTCCTCCTGAAGGGAGTTGTTGCCGCTGTTGTTGTTCTTGTTGTCTTTGGATTCTGATTTGGGAGCCTGAGGCTGCGAAGGAGATGAGGGAAGCCATGGTTGCTGATTGGTATCCGTGATGAACGACGTTAAGTCGAACGTAGAAATGTTGTTGTTGGAAGAACTTGAGCTACTCGAGGCGAGGCTAAAGTTCAGAGGTTCTGGGATGGGAGACTCTGAAGGAGGAATAGAAGAGGCACGAGGCTGAATCGACGTAGTCCGTAAAGGATTAATGGTGTCTGTCTCGAAGGAGAAAGACGGGCTCTCAAAGACTGAAGAGCTTAGCAGGAGTTCATTTTGACGGTGATTAAAGTCGGTAAGTGGAAGCTCTAGATTCTGAATGGTGAAGTTGGAAAGATAATATCAAATAAAAGGTGGTGAATGATAGCAGTATTTTATGCAGAGAAGGAGAGGAGTAGTGTGGAAGAATTGAAGCGAGAAAAAAAGAGAAAAATAGCGACCAGGCAGCGAGAGGGGGAAATCAGGCACTTCTTAAACTGCCCGTTCTCCCGTGCGCCCGTGACCTCACTCAGACCAATCAGAGTTTGCACTGCCCCGGTCAGTTTCTCTAGTCCATATTAGGACTAGTATGGCCCGTGCTTAGCGACACCAACTGTGACTCACACCTACTGAGGTCTGTAATTGGCCAATTCTGCACTTCCCCTAAAAGCATATACGAGGTACCTGCGACTACACGGGAAATTGCGTTGCGCACAAAGTATCTCAGAATATCGGTCTGGATGGATCAGTAAGGCCATAGTGATGAAATCAAGGCCATTGGCCAATAATAGATAAAATAATCGAGTACTAGGCATCACAGCGACAGTTCCTACGGCGCATTTCTGCGTCAACATTCAAGGCAGCCACCGGCTAAGCCTTCCCCATCATGCATCTGGTCCACGATCTTTCCCTAATTGACTCCCCGCTTGAGCCTCACTGCGGCTGAACCTTTTTTCAAGAGTTGACGTCGTCAAAAGCGCGTCCTCCGTTAACACTTGGGCACTTGTACGGATACATACACTACTACTCCGTCGGACTCCCGATCGAGTTAGCCCGACCGCTGCAAATCCCGCGGGTGTTCGGCGACACGGTGTTATCATCACTCCCCCTCGGCTATTCTCGCTGTTGTTCAATCGACCACGTAGGCAATGCGGTTCTTTCGCTTACTGTATTTACTACAACACGGGAAATACAAAAATAATGATAGAACAAGAATAAGAATACTCTATTAATTATTACCTACTGGAGATTATACATGGACCGACCGAAGCCAGCCCAACATTAACAGCGGTACTAATGATAATCGCGGTCAGTCAGAGAGGAGACATCCAAACACGACTGCATCCGCTTCTTTTCCCCCACAGGGTATCAACGCAAAAAGCAACCCAATAGCAACAAAACAAACAAACAACAGCAAGCCAACAACGCGTCACATGGTATCGATCTAGTCTGCGCACAACGGGAACACACAACGAGGCCGTGTCCGGGTATCGTTGCGAGGGGATATCATAAAGGAATGGAAAAAACTGACTTCGACAAGCAGAAAAGAAATGTCAAAGCAGCATTGGGTATCATTGACACTGTGCTCAATGGTGAGGTATCCAGAGAGAACATGCGCCAGTGCGAAAAAAAAAAAAAAAATCCAACAAACAAACATGAACTCTTTTTTTTTTCTGATTTTTGTGCTCTTTTCTCGTTCTCACTTGTTCGTTTTTAGAAATTATGCAAAACAGCTTCGTAGAATGCAAAAACTTCAACTCACGGTCGAGGCACTAAGGGGCAAGTAGGGTTGATCCCACCATCGCTCGTATTCCACGATGCGCCTCGGACGACTGATAGTTCATGCGGCAGCCTGGACAGGAGTGGAAGAAGTGACGTTGTTGGTCTTGGACTCCTCAGCAGGGGCCTCAGCGGGCTTGGATTCCTCCTGGGCGGGCTTCTCCTCAGCGGGAGCGTCCTTAGCGACAGGCTCGGGCTTGTCCTCAGCCTTGGCCTCGGAGTCGGCAGGAGTCTCCTCCTTCTGGTTGTCCAACTTCACAGCCTTGCTAGGCTTGCGGAAAAGACCGCCGAGCTTGTTGCCCTTCTTGCCCTCAGCGTCCTCAGTGTCGGAAGAGTCACCCTTTTTCTTACCAAAGTTGCCGAAGAAAGAGGTGCGGCGTTTGTCCTTGGGGGTCTCAGCAGGAGACTGGGCGGCAGAAGCGTCCTTGGCGGCCTCGCCGTCAGCGGGAGCGGTCACGCTCTCAGGCTCGATGGGCTTGCCAGCAGCACCCTCGACAGGGTTATCGAGCTGGGGGGCGGTGCTGGCGACCGAGGACTCAGCGGGAGCGGCGGCCTCCTTCTCAGTCTTCTCCTGAGAGGGGCTGCTGACCTTCTGAAAGAAGTTGCCGAACAAGGAGCTGCGCTTAGACTTCTCAGCCTTCTTGTCTTTCTTCTCTTCCTTGTCGTCCTTCTTCTCCTCCTTCTTCTCCTCCTTGTTCTCTTCCTTCTTTTCTTCCTTGTTCTCTTCCTTCTGCTCGGCCTTGTTCTCCTCCTTGTTCTCAGCAGATTCGACGGCAGGGGTAGCTATAACCAGTTAGCCTTATGCTGCTACGTAGTCCCAGTACGGTGTACTCACCCTCGGCAGGAGTCTCAGTGGCCTGAGCAGATTCAGCAGGAGCTTCGGTGTTGGCCTCAGTCTTGGCCTCCTCAGGCTTCTCTTCCTTCTTCTCCTCGGTTTCCTCCTTCTTGCCGAGGAGGGATCCGAAGAGACTAGCGCGCTTGCGAGACTGAGAACGGCTCTTGGCGGACTTGTCCTTGTTTTCCTTGTTCTCGGCGCTCTCCTCAGCAGGAGTGGCCTCCTCCTTGGGCTCCTCCTTAGCCTCTTCCTTGTTCTCAATGGGCTTCTTGGCAGCCTCAGCGCCAGCGGGCTTGTCTGGAAGTTGTTAGCTTGCAATCACTTAGGACTCGGGAATTGTCACTTACTCAGCTTCTCGAGCTCAGCCTTGTAACCATCGCTGCCGGTGATAGCCTCCTTCTCAGACTTGGCGTCGGCGATCCTGGCCTCGAGAGCAGCGACCCAGCTGTCACGCTCAGCAGCGTTGCCGGCCTGGAAGGTGTGTTTGGTACCGTTCACCTTGAAGAGGAACTCGGTGGCACCCTCCTTGGTGAGGTCGGTGGCATCGGCCTGTTCTTGTTAGAGCCAACCATCGAAGCTGAATGATATCGAGCACATACCAAGCCGAAAATACCAGCGGGGGTGGCCTTGTCTTCAGCGCGCTTGGTGAAGAAAAAGAGACCCTTACCGGTCTGGCTAGCCCAGGCGGCAATAGGGTTGGCAACAGCGGGCTTCTCGTGCTGGTGGAAGACAGCGAGTTGCTTGGCCTCGACAGCATCATCCTGGAAGTAGAAGAAACGCTTGGAGAAACGGAGAGACCTGTTCGTTATTAGTATCTTGTTCATTATGTTCTGGATACCTTCTAGAAACTCACTTGACCAGACCAGGGGCCTTGTAGCCAAGCTGGCCCTCGCTGGCAGGAGTCACTTCATCCTTCTTGTTCTCATCCTTGGACTCTTCGGTGGGCTTGTCGGCATTCTCAGGGGTAGCAGCAGCCTCGGTGGTCTCCTGAGGGGTCTCCTCCTTGGGAGCTTCGGGCTGCGCAGGGGTCTCAGTAGCGGGAGTCGACTCAGTGGGCGCAGGAGTGGTCTCGGTGGCAGGAGCAGCCGCAGGGGTCTCCTCGACGGTCTTTTGGGGCTCAGAAGACATGGTGGTGAAGATTAGGCGTTATTATAAGACGGTATAGAGGATTAAAAAGAGAAATATAAGGGAAGGATCTCGATTAAAAACGTTCGAGAAAAAAAAAAAAAAAAAAAAAAAAAAAAA
>NW_024467321.1:226599-236364 GCF_000600275.1 Aspergillus ruber CBS 135680 | reverse complement strand
AAAAGAGGTAGTCAGACTCGAAGAGGAAAGGAGCGACGTGTAAGGTTAGGACTTTTTTTTTTTTTTTTTTTAATTTGGTCAGGGGCTCAGGAGAGTCAGTAGTAGTATAGGTGTGGATCGATACACCCGAATAGAATGGAATAGAGAACACGTAGAGCGCTCTTAGAATCGTTAAGCTTGAGAGAGTACAGAGTAAGCTCATCTGCTATATATATTCAGTTCTTCGGATCCTTCTCTGGTGCAGAGTACTCTGTACATACAAGTACTGTATGCAGTGAGGATGCCTGCGCAGCATCCAGGCAAGTCATCCCTCCGACCACCTGACAGCAACCTGTAGCTCATCACCCGCTGATTGGCCACCCAACCCCATAAGCGGTCCTGCAGATAACGGTTATGGGTCTTGTAATACAATACAGATATACATCCGTAATAGAAGACTCATTTATTAGCTACGACTTTTATAAGTATATGGTTAGTATCTGTAGTACTCACCGGAAAGATGTAGTCCTGACTATGTTAACTAGAATCATGATTCAGTGGACACTCGAGCCGCTCGATGTCCTTGTTCCATGGAACTGTTCGCCTGCTAGTCAGACCGAGAGTTCACCTTCCTTTTTCACATGACAGCTGTTCTTACCCAGTACCGTATTTTACACTGGTTGTGAAACAGGGGTCTGGTTGGCCAGCCCTACACCTGTGACCTAATCAGGTGATGGTTAATCACCTGTCGGGTGTTATTATTAGTTTATTCAACATAGTACTACTTGTAATCCGTCGAAGTACTCTCTGAGTCGTGTCTCGATCATGAATTCTAACTACGAGTCAAGTGTAGAACTGTACTTGTTAGTACCTACTTGTACAGAGTACAGGGAAAGTTCAATAAAATTGGTCACATAACGCCCCGTCGATCCCTCACGCCGCTTCTTGGCATCCCTTTTATTTAGTCTCGCGAGTCTATCTCGGAGATTTTTACTTCGTTCCCCTATCCTTCTGACTACTTGTCCTCCGGCCTGACCCCCTAATCAAACATGCAAGTACCAGTCTCCATAGTAATAGTAACTAAAGTAGTAATAATAAAATTAATCTACTCGGAGCAAGTCACAGATAGAGCACCGAGACTGAGATTAAGATATTCACTACTCGGTCTATCTTCATATGCATACGGAGTATGGGTACCGTATGGTAATTCTACGCTAGTTGAGGATTAACTTTGGCCAGCCCGAAACAGAAATGATGGACTTGTCTCGCTCCGACCACGGAACCAGTGCCAAGAAATCTAGAGATTACTCTACAATTTGGATACAGCTTCTTGTAGATGATAGTTGTAGACGATAAGATATTATACCACTGTAATAGTTAAATAATACGAAGTAGTGTGTTATAGAGTGCAATAATTGTAGAATGACAGCTCTGGCATTTACATGTTTGTACAAGTAAAGTACAGAGTACATACCCCTCCGATGATCCTGAGGGGTCACCTGTCATTCAATCCCGTCACATCATAACGCATCACATTGCTCTCATATCTACCTGTCATAGTCCTCATACATTCTCGTAAATCAAACGCTATGCTCAAATGTTCTTGTAAGTCCATCGCCACGTCAACTCATCACGCCGCCATCGTCAAAACGTACCTATCAACGTTAGCACCACCAACCCCACAGACTGAAGAATGATAAGGAGCTAGGGGAGGGGGCTTACGATGTAATACTGTCCATCCGCTCCGTCGTCAACTTCAAACTGACAGCCAACAGCTCCTGCGCTATCGCCGGCGCTTCCTCCCGTAACGTCCTCCACTGCTCGGCTCCCAAGCACCACGCCACACAGTCCTGCTCCGCCCTAACCGTCGCCGTCCGCCGCGTCTCGCTGAAGAACGGCAGCTCGCCACACGGTCGTCCGGCCACGATCAGCTCGAAATACCGCCCCTGCGGCAGCTCATACTCTGCTCGGAGCATCCCCGACTCCAACAGGTAGAACCCCTGTGGGTAGTCACCTTCTTGGTACAGCACTGTCCCTGCCTTGTAACTCTCACGCCTCATGTACGCACAGACCGGATACCAAAAGTCCTCGTTCTGCGATGTCAGTCCTTGGAACGTCTGCAGGAGGAGGGGTAATGGTTGGCGCATCACCGTCCACGCTGCGGGGATCACCACCGCTGTCTCATCCTCGCGGATCGTTTCTGTCGCGGCTTGTTGTAGATATCGACGGCGAGGGGAGCTGGTAAGCCCGTCCGCCAATGATGCCAGTCCGGACTGTGGAGGCGCAGTTGCACTCCTGGTAACCGTCGGCACTTCCAGGGAGGTTCGCGACGGTGCATTATTGTCCAGGAACTCTTCTCGATAATTGTAGAACACCTTGAGGTATTCATTTTCACTGAACTCTAGCGCCGAATTGAAATCCTCGAATATCTGCACGCCATTCTCCGGTGCAAATAGTCCGACATTCTGCAGACTCTTCCCAACGTCACCCCGGACATCGAGCCCCGAGATTGTTGTCTGCACATTCCGTTTGCGCAGAATCCGGTTTATGCGCGTGAACGCCTCCGCTGCGGAGAAGTCCAAGCCGTACACTCGCGAGAAGTCTAGGATCAGAAACCGGATAGGTCGTCGGTTGAAAGCTTCCTCTTCGATCAATCCCCGCATTGTGTTTTCGACATCGACAATCGTGCCAAAGAACAGGTATCCGGTCAGCTTCATAATCAGCGTCTGCTGACCGGCTTCGCGCAGATACCGCTGTTGCACAGGTGGACGGCGAACCGTTGAACCCGTGATCTTGCCTGAAAACGTGGCTCGGATGGCAGACTTGCGTGATGTTTGTACCACATAACTAACACAGGCCAGGATAATCCCAACAATAATTCCAGCGACAAAGTCCCATGCGCCCATCGTTACTACAATGATCACCACCTGACTTCAGTTAGCTCTTGGCTCTTCACAGAGTAAGGGTCATCAGGGATTACCGTCAAATATTCCAACCGATGTAGCTTCCCCCACGTATCAACCAAAGCTTCCTGCATCAATTCGATACCAAGTAGGAAAATGAGAGCACCAACTACCATAACCGGAATAAATCCAACAATCGATGGTCCAACAATCATAATCCCAATAGTAGCCGCTGCCAGAATAAGGCCTGCCAAACGGGAACTGCCACCGCTGTCGATAAACAGGAGACTATTGGTGTATACCAAATAATTCTAAGTAATTAGCATCGATTCTCCAAACCACCCATAGGAACACATACCTGTATACTACCCGCAAATCCAGACAGAGCATTGGTCACACCATGCGCCATGAGTTCCCGGTCCACGTTCAGATTATCCTCACCAGTCGAGATACCCAAAGCCGGAACATTAATAGGAACATGAAGAACGCCAAAGAACGTAAGAGCAAACATGGCTGGGATAGTATCTGCAAACGCAGACCAGTTTACAGCAGAGAAATCTGGCAAACATTTAGTGAAATGACCTGTTCATTGACGGGGAAAGGAGGCCCACCATAAAGCGTATAGAAATGATACCATGGATTCGAAGACGATGGCGCATCAAATACCCATCCATGATTCCGCAGAGCCTCCATAGGCATTCGCGCACTGAATTTGACAACGTAAAAGATTACTCCGACAGAAATGAAATAGCCGCCAACTAGGAAGTTCGATCGAAACAAACGCTGCAATACAAGAAGACCAATGGCAAGGAGCAGGGGTATCATCCAAAGAGGCAACGTATCCAGTTGGAAAAGCTTCTGCAGTGTGGGAAGGTTGTATTCCAAAGATCCAGATAGTCGAGCTGAGACCTCGACGCCGGTCTGTAGCAGGAAGAAGCCCACGCCCCCAATACAGCCGATCAAGATATGTCGTGGGAAGAATCCAATCAGGGAACCAAGACGACAAGTTCCCATTAGGAAGAATACAAGTCCAGTCAAAATCGAGCTGACCGAAAATGAGAGGATGGTGGTTGCAATCACAGACCTGGGATTACCATCACCAACCCGTTGCAGGATGGTAAATGCCATCTGATGAAAAAAGGGAACCACCTCAATCATCTCACTGCCTATCCCGCCAGTAAAAATCGAACCACCGGACGAGAAAACCACCTGCGCGATGATGGTACTGACATAGAACATGGAGATGCCATCGGACCCTAGGTCCGCAAAAACAGACTCCCCCAGCGGGAAGAGAATCATACCGTAAGACAAAGCATCGAGGATATTAAGCAGTAGCCCGAGAAAGACTGACGGGAGTAAGCTAGCCGGGTAGACCACACCATTCCGCCAAACAGCACGCCCATCCCACGACTTGGGGTTAGATAGAACCTGCGAGCATTTGGTCACTTTTGAGACAAACTGAAAAAACTTATTGCGCGGACGTTTGTTCGAAGCACCTTGGCTCTCGACATCCCCTGCGATCCCATACCCCCGGTAAGACTTGGATAGCAAAGACGTCCGCTCAGTAGTAGGATTTTCGCCTTCATCAGCAGTAGTAGATGCCCTCTCTTGGTGCAAATTCTCTTCGCTACCATCATCTTGTTCTTCTTCTTCGCCGCAATTATCATCACTACCAGTAGAAATTCGTTCCTCGAGAGACCCAGTCGGACTACGGATCAGCTGCGTCAACGCAGACGACCCAGTAACAGGCACATCAATGGGTTCATGGTTTCCAATTTCCGGGGCTGCTGAGTCACGTAAACTTCCTGGTGATATCACATCCTCAAAGCGTCCCTCTGAACGATGAAAAATATCTGAATTCTGCGGAAACGGGTTTCTATCCGACGGGAGCGAATGGCTCTGAGTCCCATTCAACGAGAGCGCAAACGAGGCCAATTCAGCTGTTTCTTCGCGGACACCGTTTGAGGAGTAGTTTGCGGGATCTGAATTTATCAGTATTGCTCAGTTCCGTAAACAGATGTCAATAAAATGATAGCATACCTAGCGAATTATGGAAAGACCGGTGTAAGAACGATCGACTTGGCGTCCGGTAACTCGACCCCCCATGCACAGAGGGTTCAATCCCAAAGACCCCTAGGGCCGGGGGACTGCTGCCATTGTTGGCTTGCTCGACAGGGAGATCTGAGTCATGGGCGAAAAAGTCGTGAGGCCATTCGGTGCTGGAGGGGGCGTTGCCCAGGAGTCGAGAGTCACGACGGCGGTTGGGTGAGAGGACTCCCATATTTTATTATTATTATGCTTTGAGTGAAATTCAATGGTCGTTCCTAAAAGTTGATAAGAGCTCTGGTCTGGTGCGTAGAATGACCGAAAACGGCGTGGAGAACGTCCGGGGTTAGAAGTGAGCGGCAATTTGCATCGCTCAGAAGCGAATGAATTGAGCCGCCATAGGTCCAGACAATAATAGCACGATAAACAGTGAAAGAAGAAGGGGAGGGAAGAAGTATTTGAATGGAAAGAACAGAGATGATACGGCGACAATGGGGTGGGAGAAGAAACAAGCTTATCAGAGTGACTAAAACTCTTATCACTGCCTGCTAATTTTATCGCCCGTGCGCTGCCTAGACCTGTAGGGACATTGATCAATTAATATATCCAAATGCTTGTTTTGCTTCAATTTGTAGTTGAGCTTGTAAATGACAGAAAAGATATATGCAGCGAAAAGGTTTATGTATATTGCTTTTGCTTAGGTGCCCGCAAAGTTAAAGACACCTGCAGCATGACAGCTGATACGCTCCGATATTCCCGCAACTGATTCCGGTCAATGCCAATGGGTATCATTAGAATCATAGCATGGTAAGCACTTTATGTACAGTTAAGTATAAATTAAATCAACTCAATCGCTCTAAAAACCCCTGCGCAATCAATCGTTCCACATCTCCTTGTCGCACATACAATTGACTATTTTTGGTCAAATTGATCACCCTGCCTCGTCAGTACGCCCTGTCTGAAAGCATAAAATAGAGCAAAGAGGACATACCCGTATTCCGTCTGAATTTCCCCCGCATCCTTCAAAACACGCACATCAATAAACAAATCCTGTGGTGGCTCCAAACTCCCTGTCAAATCTACATCCGTCCATTGTCCCTTATACGCCGCCAACATATCCCCATACAACCGGAAATACTCTTCCTCCTCGGGACTCAACGAGTTATGATTCCCCACCTGTCCAAGGACCGACTCTTGTTGCCCTTGTTGTTGTAATGAATCTTCCGGAAGTTGCTGTTCTAGCAGATCCACACCCTTCCAGCATAATTCCTCTAGTTTTTCTGTTCGGACGCGGTGGTAGGCTAACAAGCAGCGTTTGTTCCGGCGCATGCAGAGATGGTCGACGAGGAGAGCGCAGGCGATGGCCGGTTGGGCGGAGGGATTGAAGAAGCCTTCGAAGGGGGTGAGGAGATGCGTAACGTCACGGTCAAGATCGCGCAATTCGCGGGTTACGGCGCGGACCATTTCGGTTTGGTAGGGTGGGAGGTGAATGAGGGACTGGGTGCGTTTGGCATGTTGGACCTGTGGCAGTTAGTATCTGGAGAGCGGAATCAAGGTAGTGATGGGACATGCCAGTTTGTTACCGAGTTCGCCATACATGTTGGTGGTTATTAGGAAGTATGGTTATTTTTTGTGCCCGAATTGTCGCGACGAAGATGGGTCTTTGTCTTGCCGCGAGTCGCGATGGGTAACTTAATTACATTTGAGCCTTAGTCAGATCTGCCGATCCGCCGATCTTCTCCGATGTCATAAACTACGGAATGTTAAGAGGATACTGAAGAAGCTGGATATAAATGAAATGTAAATGCAATGAAGCCACCCAGTCTATGTCCTTTATTACATATAATAATCACAATGCAGACCTCCACCCAAAAGAGAAAAAGGATATCCAGTTTCAATCCAACCAAGCACCAACTATCCAGGGAATATGTCACAGGAGATTCAACCGAAATTGACCATCAAACAAGTACCACCCAATCCTAAATCTATTGCGCCGCCTGAACTCCAGCCTCTCTAAATATTTCTGGCCACTGGTTGACTCATTGAAATAGACTCAAAAAAAAAAAAAAAAAAAAAATGAAAGTTCACAGCGTTGGTAAAAAGATCCTCCAGCTCATCAGTGTCGTCATCATAATTATCATCATCATCGTAGTGGGCATGAGCTGGTGAAGATTAAATCTCATGAGCAATTAGTACCCAGTAGGATGAGGATTGATCCAGTTGTCAAAATCGCCGCCACTGGGTCCGTCAACACCAGCCTCTTGGCTGGACTCCCATGACTCCCGGTTGTCCAACAAGGCTTGCATGCCCGGCTGGTAACCAGTGACGGTGTAGGGCACTGCATTTGACGGCATGGAGGTCGTTGCAGGCAGATAGTTGGGACCTTCCTGCCACATGGGGTAGTAGGCACCGTTATGGTGATAGACATGAGCCGGGCTGGCCGTATCGCGCTTCAGCAGCTGAGGGTCCAACTGACCGTCAGTGAACGAACCCGGGGTCGGTATGGAGGTCTGAGGTTGAAGAAGGTCATGGTGAGTGCCACCAGGCAATCCCGCAAGGGCCGTCGACGACGAGTACTGCAATTTCTGCAGGTTCACGACACTCGCAGGGATAGACGATGGGATATAGTGGTGCGCCGCCTCATCCATTCCGGTGAATGGTCTGCCAGGGTGGCCCGTTTGCCAGGACGAGCTCAAATAACTTGCGGAGGGAAGGCCATGGTCTTGGTCAAAGGGAGTAAAGTCACGGCTGTCCCAGCCGCCACTTTCCACACCACAGCTCATGCCGCGACCGCTCTGGGCAAAAGAAGGGCTGGACATGGGGGAAGGTCTCTGCTTAGGGTCTGGCTCCGAACGGAACTCGTCTGGGCTCTTGTCCTTCTTGGAGGGCGAGAATTTGTAACCAGGATGAGCCTTGAGGTGGTTGCTCTTCTCGATGCTGGCCAGAAGTTCGTACTTCTCCCGGGTCTCACGCGACTCAATCTTCCAGCTCTCACCCGCCGCTTCAGAAACCTTCTGGTGGTTGGTCTCAGTGATAAGCTGCTTGGCGCGCTCTGCGTAGGCGGAACGGTAGAGCATGAAGGAGTTCATAGGACGAGCGACACGACCATTCCGCTTGGCAACTTCTTGCATACGGGTTTTGATGGGGCGGTGGACCCAGTTCTCCATGTCGCGAAGGGGAATGTGTGTCAAATGCTTGGTCGATTCGCTCAAGGGAGCAGTGACAGTGGGCTTGGAGCGTTCTCTCAACTTCTTGGTTCGACGTTGGATGCGGGGAGCTCTTGAAACGCGTGGCTTCGCAGAGGACGGTTTGGGGACCGACCAGGGAGACGTTGATTCCAGACCACCTGGGAAAACGCTTTCATCAGCAGTAGGAGGAGGGGTGTTGATCAGGCCGGGGTGGCCAGCAATCTGTTGAAACGATCTCATCAGCGCTGTTCGATTGTTGCGTTGCGACTGCTCTGTCAGAATTGAAGAAAAGAAAAAAAAAAAAAAAAAAAAAAAAAAGACTTACAGGATACTGCATGGGAAGCATTCGTGAGTAATCACTGTTGGGGACGTAAAAAGAGGGGGCTGAAGTATATGCCTGTTTATTTTGCTGTGGTCAGTGAATGTCCCCAATGTGACGAAGAGATAGTGATGCAAACTTACCAAAGGCTGAGGGTCACTATCGTAGGCCATCTTGACTATGCCGTCAGGATTCTCGTAGGATTGGCTCATAGCAATGGAATTGGAGACAGAGTCGCTGCTGGGAGACTGAGGAGGAGAGGGAGGTTGACCGCGTAGAAGATTTACCGTCGTCATTGCTGGATAGCAAGTAGAAGGAGCAATGGGTATGTTGAGACGATGCTCAAAGATGATGGAAATAGAATTGAGGAAGAGTAAAAGAGGAGGAGTGCAATAAAATGGAGAGACAATTGAGAGGGATCAGCTGCATTTGAGGAACAACTACGGTTCCTCTGATTGATGGTTGGTTGGTTGATTGGTCTCAAACGACACAAATGGGAGAGCAGGTCAAACACTCAAGACGGAAGCAAGTGAGACAGTCACGCTGTATGGGAATAATGGATTGAGTACAAAGGGGAGCAAAAGGTAGAAGGGAGAATAGTATAGTAGAGAGAAAGAATGAACTATTGAAGTAGAGGACAAGATGTGTTGAGTGTCAAAGAAGGGGAGACTAAGAAGGTTATATAGAAAGAACACAAAAGCTGTGTGGATGGGGGGTTGAAAAAAAGATAACGACAAGAGGATGCGGCCGTCAATTAAAGCAATTTGAATATGATGTAGTGACAGTTGGAGGAAGGATAAGGTCGACGGAGCCCCGACGGAATATGACACCCGTTCCAAGTGGCTCCAAGTTCCATAATTTGATAAAATAAAATAAATTCAAAATATTCCTGACGGACTGAATTGAACCTGACTCAATTGGGATATACACATGCAGTCTTTGTTCCACTCTGTCGGGACCCTTTGACTTTGAACCATTTTCCCACCTTTTTTGTTCTTTAAAAACTTTCCCTTCCTGGATCCATGAGTATACCATATTCTCTTCCTTTGTGCCAGTTTTGGATATGACACTGATAGAAATAGCGAGAATATAATAATGGACTTAAAATAATATTTCTACAGATACTCAATTCGGTCATTTCTCAGGTATGTAGGTTGAGAGGAAGGTGATGAACCCCGAACGAACCACTGACACACGCCCATGGTTGAGAACGAGGACTGAGCAGGGTGTGTATTTTTACTAGTAATATCTAGTAACGGACTTTTTTTATTTTTATTTATTTTTATTTTTTACTTGGATCGACATGAGGGTTTTTTTTTTTTTTTTTTTT
>NW_024467321.1:214603-226499 GCF_000600275.1 Aspergillus ruber CBS 135680 | reverse complement strand
TTTTTTTTTTTTTTTTTTTTTTTTTTTTTTTTTTTTAAAAAAAAAAATTTTTTTGGTATATATATATATATATATATAAATAAATATTTTTCTTTTTTTTTCCAAATGAAATAACTTCACCTGCCAATGGCACGGGCCATAACAGAAATATTGGTTACATCGGAATGGATAGACCTATCAAAAATGGCAGATGTTATCGTTCTTTACCCTAGAACTGCCTATTACAGCCCAAGTACTTTTGCTAGTGGTTCCCGTGGTCCTTAGAACAAGGACGGTTTTTTGATTTCTCTCTCCACCGATTTGCTTGACACCCCGGTCAAAATCCTTGAATCACATCCCCATCTTCCTGGTCATTAGTTTGGCGTGTTATTTATTATCCACATGGCGCCATCGGCTGAATCAGGGGAGAATTCCGATATAGGTAGCACGGCTCCAGGTATGGTAAAAAGTACGGATAAACCCCAACCACGCAGTCTACATATCGTATCGCGTACTCTACGGTCCCTATACATACACAAGACCCCCATATATGCCTCAGTATCAACCCAATATTACTACAGAACAGGAATGACAATCATTCATCTCGATCTAAATAAGAAAAAATAGAATGGTCGAGCCTCAGGCTTGTTGGCGCAGTTTGAGCGGTACGACCGGGGCCCTGATGACCGTTGCAATACGCCACGGGCACTCCCTGGGACTAGAAAAATAATAATAATAAAATTATTAGAAGTGGATTTTCAACAATATTTCTCGGAAAGACAAGGAAGAACTAGCAAAGCTGTCAAACTAGAATTCACGCACTGTCCCCGCAGGTCACCGCTAGACGCTTACAGAGTCCTTTTCTCTCCACACGGAGTACAGACAGATACAGATAGATACATATTCAATTGACAGAAGCAAGGTCCATACTCCATACGGGGATTGAATTTGTCAGACCACCTGTAAGTAATTCGATCGACCTGAGCTGCCGGGATGATGCTAGTCCCAGTCCTGGGTACTACGCGCAGCTGCCCGATGCATAACGGCCATTACTGTACATACATACAAGTACTCTGTACGGAGTACACAGAGTACTTACTAGTACGCTTCCACTACTACTCTATACATAATAGTAGATCAACGATCTATTAGTGCCCCGCGTATTACCGTATCATACTGTCGCACAAACGTGAGGAGTCTGACAGGGATTCAGAGAACCAGTATGATTGGTTCCTCATTGGGCAAGTTGAAGTATCCGGTGCGCCCGGAGTAGGTTTGAAGGCGATCTTGTATCGCATCAGGTTAGCGCGGTAATTGAATTACTATACAAACATGAGCAACTAGCCTGAGGCATAAATCAGTCATTGATTCTATTAGTCACGTGGGGCTTATCGGACCAGTTAAAACATGCCAAAGTTGGCGACATCTGGCACACAGACCAATGGAATCTCGATCTCGGTAAGGGTGGAAAGAGATCCACCAAGTTGCAGATCATCGTCGGCTGATGTAGCACGAGAACTGGTCGATCGCTGCCATTCTCCACTTTGACGTTAGCATCATTTGTACCACTAGGATTACAGCACTAGGCGATACCGCTACCAGTACTATACAGGAGTCAGACTCGACAAGGATAATATGCGCTGCAACATCATCGAATCTCAGGCGCCTGGCGCTTATGGCACACCTTCTCTCCCGTGTCTGGCTTTGCCTAATCCGGAAGCTGACATGTATCCCTAGCAAAAGATGATATGAGGTCTGTAGTAGAGTAATCCTCGACAGGGCCTTCATATGGATGCTATGAAAGGTTACGCAGGAACGCAGATTACTTCTTTGTCTTGGGGCCAGTTCTACAGACGGGGTGAGAGAAGAAAAAAAGACAGAAAAAGGAGAAGGTGAATAAAGAAGGTGGCACAGCACCATGTGCTTGGTCCAAATGCAACGGCTCTTGGATTATCTTATCACCTTGCAGAAGGAGTATAATTAATATAACATAAATGGTGAATTTTCTTCAGTCTCCTCCACACAAAGTTGTCTGATACACTTCACGCGTATCCACCTGCTTGATAGGGCATATGTAGAAATAGACTTTCATGAACGCACAAGCCATGTTTGTTTTCTTTAACACAGATCCATGGACAGATGATTTCCGACAGGGATCCATTCCTCCCATCTTCTCTTCTCGTCCCTCCTAATTCCGCAGAAAGCGAGTTCGATGATCCTTCTGGAAGGACCCTCGAGCCCTCTGCCAAGCGCTAGACTTATTCTAATCCTGGTATGAATGACTATCCCACTTCCTAAAATAGGAGTCGTTGGACTCTGCCACGATGCTGGCTTTATTCCCAGACACTACGCCCCAGTCTCACAATGCAGTCTTAACATTCACTTTTCTCACATTTCCCTTTCAGTCCCTTTGCAGAGAGATGGTCAACAGTTGCCTTCTTGGTTGATCCTTTGTTAATTTCAAAGGACCTTTATGTATTTCATTTTGGCACGTTGCTTGTCCTACCATGTTTCATCTAAATATAATAGCACAGTCTCTGAAAAGACTAATTATACCCCCTTGAGTCCATGCTGGTGTACTCTATGCGTTTCATCTATTTTTTGCAGGTGGTGGTGCCCTGGTTGCGCATCAGGACCCAATCCTCGAACTCGAACTGAAAGAATTTCCAAGGTAACAGTCTCCCCTACAGTATGACAACGTCTCGCGAACATGAAGCATTTTTATCACGCTGACATATGTACTGACTCTAGACTAGAAACGCCACAGCTTTAACTGCAAGAATTCAAACTTTGCTAACAGTCACCAACGCTTCCAGAATCACCATCACATGCGTTAGTCGCCTATTGCCTTGTCCATTTATTGGTGGCTTGCTGGTCGCCGGAATGTCTTGATGGCTGTTGAGTGTTGAGACGGTGTGACGAAGTCGTATTAGAAAACGTCCTAGATCGGACAATCACTGTCATTAGTGTCGATTGATCGATTGGCCGACCTTTCTCCAAAATCAATACTTAGTTGAAGCCCATCACGACATAAACTGGGTCTTTTTCTTGGCATCGGTCAGTCAGTCAGGTACCAGAGTCAAGTAACCCTTAGTTGCGTCCCCATGTTGGCTTGGGATCACCGCAACGTGATATCGCAGGTAAGTACATGACAAGTGCAATAGCCCATACTCGATATGGAAAAGTATACATCTGGGTTCGGGATTCAAAAAAAAAAAAAGGAAAAAAAACAGATCCCGTGGTGGGGATGGTTGATCTCCTCGAAGGCGCAGGCGCAGACGCCATGATCTCTTGTCAAAAAGCTGACCAACGAACGATTTGATAGGAACAGACCACGGCGATCACCTCATTTCGTTTTCGTGATTGGAAAATGTTTTAACTTTCCCTATTCTCCCATGGTCGCCATTGCCCCAGCTGGCTGGACTACGCCGGCCGAAAAAGACAACTAGTTCGTCTGCTAGTTGGCTGTTGTGTACAGGTATCCCGGCCGTAGCGTGCTTGCGGAATACGAGCTGCTTCCTGAAATTTCCGAAAATCATCCCCGACTCGGCGACAAACAGCTGTCAGTACTTTTACTTTCGCTTGTCAGTGTCAGTGCTGGCTGGCTGATGGTAGGGTCTGGATATGATCGCTCCGCGTGGGTCTGCATTGTGTCTGTGTGTCTGCGTAGGTGATATATCGTATTATCTCTTTAGGTACAGAGTACAGTACTTGGACTGTACAATGTGGGTTGACAATAGCAAACGCGACAAGCCGACCAGGCTCTCTTTTGGGGGGATGCCCAATCGGAACAGCTCCATCTTCATCGTTATTTACTAGGGGTAAAATAGGACACGGTAGGCATTCTTACCAGAACTGTGCTGAGTTATTAATGAGTATACTCATAGTTGAAAAAGCTCATAAGAATATATTACTACCGAGACTGTCACTTATCGCCAACGTTCACGGGGGCCGAAAAATTAGAGTGTTAATAGGGTACGGGATAGCCGATAGTCAAAATATCACGATAGATACCCAAAGTAAAAATTAAACATAACTTATCACAACCAGCGCAGAGAAACACGAGTCGATTGACATAACCACTCATCATACTGCACAATCAGGTACTTATGGCTTATGAATACGACCCACTAACCAATCGGAAAGAGCCGTCCGCGCATACCATAACCGAATTGACATAGTTTAAGCTCTAGTTTGTGGTGTCAAATCGAGAACCCGTGGATCTACAAAGTACCCAGAGTTTATTTCGCGGATATTACGGTACAGTAATAACAAATTATACGTACTACTATGTATGTACACTTGGCAAATCTTCGGCTCCGACAGGAGACAACCATTGGTTTGCGGGGAAAGAGTCACCTGTCCCTGGATGAGTTCGCTGGTTTCGTATACGATGTTATCCTCGATTGCCTGTCATATCTTATGTATTTTAACTCTAATATTGTGGAGATATCCATAACCATCCATTTTTGGCAGTTTTGGTTCGGTTAGCCACTCCGAATCGTGATCGGTGTATGTATTGTCCCGCTACCGTATTATTTCTAACTCCTAAACCCGTACAGAGTACTCCAGAGTCCTAACACTACTATTACTACCGACACAAAGCAATTGCTTGAGAGATTGCGCGTAATTCACTTGACAGATTCAAGACAATAACTTAATATTAATTGCTCCCAATAGTTTATGCATACTACGTCGTATCCTTGTCAAAAGTATGTACATGGCAGCTGGAGCACTTGTACTTGTATTGTCCAGGCGAACTACCGCAGCCGACATAATTCCAAATACATAGCGTTGGTGCTGGGTCACATGTTTCGTGAGGTCAGCAGCGACTCGATGTATACTTATCTGTGCATGTACCTGTGCTTGTACATGTACAGAGAGAATAACAGTTTGTCAGAGTAAGCAGTCTAGAGCATTCTTTATCGGTATCCCTTTACTAACTAATGCCATCTGCCGTTTCATTCTCGAGTCCTTTCAGCAGGAAATGATATGTATCTCATACTTTTCGGTGCTGTAACTTCCCTTTGCTGCGCAGATTATATTCGAGTGTCCTAATATGCCCGTACTCTAAGCAATCAACCGAAGATACATCGTATCTGCCACTGACTTGTTTGCTTTGCATACACGTACAGGTGCCCCTTTCTTTCTGAGACAGCTGCATCTTCAGCTTCTGCAGAAGCTGTAGGCTGCAGAATTGCAGGATTGCAATCGCAAACAATCAAACATTCGCTGTCTGTATGTACATATCTCCTGCTGTGAACGTACGTGCATACTTGTACATACTCTCTGCCCATATACCTCCCATATACAATCACACACCACCCAATATGCGGCTGCGGATATGCAAAGGCAAGGAACGGTCTGATTATAAACCGGATGCTGTGAGGGGTCGATAACTGGTCAATTTGTATTAGATGCACCGGTCCATTGTTTTGCTTCTTTCACTACGTTGCTGTATATAATTTACCCCGGCTACAGCTGACGCGGTTCGGATCGCAATACAATAGATCGGATTGTGTTTGTTAAATTGTTATCGAGTAATCAAAAGGAACCTTAGTTGATTGTTTATTCCTTTGCCTGCAGTTCATATGCAAATAAGCACTTGTAAGAATCGAGGAAAAAGAAAAATAAAAAAGGTGAACTCCAACCGGTAACCAAGTTGGAAAATAATCCCAATTCATCCCAGAAACGCAAAGATCAAAGTATCAAAGTATCAAAGTCATGAACGGTCTTTTCTTCACGACGTTCAATCAAGCTCGTGGTATCCACATGCTTAATCAGTAAACTGGGTCTTGTCATCGTGCTGCCATCATTCGTAGGGGAAATTATTTCCAGCTTCATCATATTCGTCCCTAACTTAGATCCCGATAGGAAGGAACCACCCTATAATAGTTGGAAAAATAAATAAATAAATAAACAAAAGCCAATAACTCAATAAGTCAATAGTGATAAGTCTACTAAAACATGATATCTGAACGCAAAACCTCATTAAGAAAACAAGAAGGAATATTACTTCGTGGGACTTTGCTGTTGCCTCGATTCAGCAGTAGATTGAGGTGCCACAGCTGACGGCCCCAGGGGTGGAACCCGATTGAGCGATGGGGACGACATCAACGAGGGCCCCTGACCTTGACCCTGGCTCTGGGAAGGATTCCGTCCGCGCATCATCAGGGAATTCTCTCGTTGTCGTCGCTCCTCCTGCTCGGGCGTCATGCACTTGACAGGGGCAGGGATCGGGGCATCCGGTGAGCTTCGTCCCATCAATTTCGGGCTCGGTTCGAGCTTCTGGATTGGTGGAAGTATTGGCGCCCCTGTTATACTCCCCGATGTCACTGGTCGTGGCGAGTTTTTGGTCGGACTGATTCCTGACAGAGACATGCTACCGTGTGAGCTCTGTGGGGGGGAGGATTGAGAATTGCTAGGTGTTGCTGCGGAAAAGGATGGGGGGTTACTTTGGAATGAAGCGGATGCTCCACGGCTGGGACCATTCGGGCGTGGTGCCTGGTGCTGTCCATGAGGAGTCCAAGGTGCGCCATTCGAGGGAGCACCGGCTGGAAACCCTGCCAGAGGACCTACGTCGCGATTTCCCTGGGTTGGGGACATGGATGGCCGGTTCTGGATGGGTGATGAAAATGGGTTTTGCACGGAGTTGGATGTTGATGGTCGTCGAGAGAGAGACTGCTGAACCGGCGGTAACGGAGACTGACTAAATGGTTTCGTCGGTACCGGGTTCTTCGAGAACACACCAAAGCCATTCGCACTCTTCGATGGAGAAAACCGAGGAATTGGCTGCGACCGACGACGCTCTGGTGACATAGGCTGACCCGTGTTCATATACAGTGATGGCGACAGTGTGGACGGTTTGGAGGGGGAGCCATTTTGAATATTAGTAAAGCCAGGTCCTTGGGGTTTTTTAGAAGGGGAAGGCAGGTCTTGTTCCTGGAGCCGATGCTGGTATGACGCTTCCGCAGATGGAGAATTCGAAGCAGAATCGACCCGGAATTTCAACAGTGGAAGCTTTGGTAGTTTTGCTTCCTCCTCCTGGCGCTTGCAGTCTCGACAGACAAGATGGAAGTCTTCTTTTTCCGCCTCATCTTGCCCGATACCAAGACATTTACTATGTTGCCACACGTTGCATCTCTCGCATGCGACACTATGCGAACCGTCATCTAGATTCTCACCATGCACGCCGCAGCCTGAGCAATCAAAGATCCATTGGTCATCTTGCGAGATCTCTTCCAGATCCTTCCGTCGTCTCTCCAGTTCTGCCTTGAGATTTCTTTCCGACATTCTGCTCTCACCACGTTCAAGTTTCTCCTGCTCTGCAGTTATCCTTTCCAGTTCTTCTTCATGCTCAATACGTTTTCGCTCCCGCTCCTTAATGCGTCGCTCCCGTTGGTTGACCCGCAACTCCCTATCTTGTTCCATTCTCTTTTGTTTGGCTTCTTCCTTGCGAGCCGCAGCTAGTTCCGCCTGCTGCTGCAGATTCTCTTCCTCTGCTTCACGTTCCTGTCGCTCTTTCTCCGCTTTTCCAGCGAGACGGCTGGACCTCTTGGCACCGGCAAGCAGTTCCATGTTTAAAAGCTCCTTTTCGCGCTTTACAATCTCCCTTTGCTGGGCCTCTTCCTCCTTCTCAATGATGGGCATGACTTGCTCATTAAGACGGTCCCTTAAAACTTTCTCGTCGGGGTCCCTTGTTTTCTGGATAGTATCTAGGAATGCCTGGTACTCCGCCAGCGTCACGGCGATGCATTCCCATTTCATTCCGACCATCGAATACTTCGCCGTATCGCTATTGGCGTCCGTGTTCGCATCATCCGAATCTTCACCGGCAGCTCCGGAAACCCGTCTTCGTTTGGAGGCTCTAATGGCTCGTGCGTTTCTGCTTCTGGACTTCGGCTGCGACTTCGGAGAAGGGATTGGCGGAAAGGTAAGGCGATAAAGCCGGTTGTCATCCAGGACATAATAATACCGATCTTCACTATCGTAACCTAGTTCTTCGATACGCTTACGACATGTCAGTAACTCAAGCAAGGTATCTAGAGATAGTCACGCAACGACTCACCCAAGTAGTCTGATCATTCTCCCTTTGTTCCGGCATCTTTTCCCGGATACGGTCGGGGTTCCAAAACGTCCAGACGGACAGCTGGTGCAAGACACGGAGTTTCAGGAAGACATCGAAGTCCAGAAATCGTTTGGGCACTTCATCCTGCCCAAAGGGGTTTGGCAGGTGAGGGGCTTTGGCATTATATTGGCGTCGTGTATACTCGTCGAAATTGTCGAATCTATTTCCCAGGCATACATTTAGTCTCCTTTCCCGATTTCAACCCGGCGCGAAAAGACATACGTAAGACCTCGATGCGACGATATCCATTTGAGAAGACAAAGACCGATCTCCAGTAGTTTCTCCGATGGGGTAGGTTTCAGGCATTCGGTCTCCAGATCCTATCATTCACAGGGTCAAAACGTTAGTGTTAACTTTCTTGTATATTCACTGGACGTAATTCGCAATAACGTAAGGCTGGGCAAGACATACCTCAATTCCGAAATTCTCGTCAATTTTCATAGGCTTCCCAAACATGGAAATATACTGCATCAGATTGGCAAACTCCCAGCAATTCCGCAGGCGATGAAGCAATCCAGGCTGTTCCGGAGCCTTCTCCGGCGCAGCGCCTGCCTCCGAGTGATTGCGCTTTCGCGATACCATTGCGGCGGTTTCAGGTCGCCGCGGCGCAAGAGGGCAGGCTTCGCCGTAAAGGGGAGGAACGTTGCTGGATCTTTCTTGTTGACCTTGTTCTTATTCGAATAAAAAGAAATTGTTTGAAATTCACGGATTGATAAATTTTGAAAAAGCGAATTGATTCGAGGAACTGATCAATGTTCGGGCGGCGCGCCGAGTCTTTTTTGCAGGGCGAGGAGGCAAGGTTGGCGATGAACTCAAGAGAAGGCGGCGCGTTAAGACCGCCCGTCAGGTGACCTGCGATAAGGTTATTGTTGTTTCAGCTCACCAGCATATAATAATATTGTTATAAATTAAATGTTATTGTATTCTGTTTTACCAATAGTATATAATGGAACTGACTAAATTAGCATGGAGTATGAAAGATAAGCGCGATTTGTACGGAAATAGACCAGCCCGACGGAGATATATATGTATATCGTTAACTACCGGTCCTCATAATGCACCTTTAGCATAGTGAATGAAACCAAATACTGCCAAAGCCCGCAAGAACAAGCAGTAAATCGAAAGTAGCTTTGCTGGACATGAATGCAACTAGGAGGAATCATTAAGACCAGCAGATAAAAAGAACAAAAACCTAGATCTTGGTATCTCTCGCTCAAAGAAGGTCTATCTCATATGGAGGAATAGGAAAGGAAACATAGACAGGGGGAAATGCATAAAAAGAGGACTGCGCCAACCATATCCACGCCCCTTCACAAAGCCTATACCATGATGACACGCAGGAACAACAAGTGGGGATAAATATGAAAAAAAAGAAAAATAAGATAACAATAGAAAAGAAGAAAACAGAACAAAACCAGGAAGCGAAAAGTAGGAAAAGCACAGTTTTAGTACATAGTGGACGCGAAAATCCCCAAGACCCCAATAATTTTCCGGTATAAAATTCAGTGCAACAGACAAACCAAAAGAGAAGCCATCCTTTTTTCCCTCTTTTCTTAGTATTCGTGGCCTCGTCGACCGCATGTCTCCTTTCTTTTCTTTTTGTGCCGTGTTTCACATTATATGCGCCTGATCAACCGTTGTTCGCCTTAGCCCGACCCATGCATTCGTTAAAAAAAAAAAAAAAAAGGTGTCGAATATATCAAAGTAGATTAGAACGAGAAGAAAAATGAAGTGATGCTTTTTTGTGCCTCGTGATTTACATCGCAATGCCCGGAGCGCCGTCGGACACGTTGTCAGAGAGATTAATGAGGAGCTGTGCAAGGCAGCGTTTTGTGGCTGCGTCATCGCGAAGGACGGAGGAGAAGGTGGCATCCCGGAGTGGTTCGGGAAGACATTGACGCAAGGCCTCCCGGGCTCTGCTATTGTCACTCAAGCTGAAAACGGTCAGAATGAGTGTTCATCACGAGAGATGGGTATAACCGTCGCACTTACCGAAGGAAGCAGCGCACAACGTGCTTCAGTAACCTCACTGTCTGTTGCTCAACAAGCTGTGTGACCATGTTGCTCAAAACTGTCCCGACCGCATAAAATCTCTCATAAGTAGCACAGATGTATGCAAGGCCGACATCGTCGAGTAGAATTTTCTGTACAATGAAGATGGCGACGGTCTTGCTCAATTCAGAGCCAGTCTCCATAATGCGGAGGCAGAGGGGAATGATCTCCGTGGTAAGGAGGAAATTGATGACATCGGAGGAGTCATTCTTCACCAGAGCACCGATAACACCCAAGGAAGTAAGACGAAGATATTCAAAGGGGCGTGATTTGGAAGTGGTGTTAAGAAAAGGATAGAGAAACAGAGGAATATGAGCTATTTTGAAAAAGAGCGTCAGCAAGACCTATTCGAAGAAGAATATCAGAAGCGCTTTTTTCTTCACATACCATTAAGGAATAAAGTACGGGTCTCATTGTGAGACGCAACACATTGGAGCAGAGCGAGTGCATTGCAGACACGATTCGACGCAGCTGCAGTCAACTGGGATGGATTCAACAACGGGTAAACAGAAATTATCTCTTGGAGAAGGGCGGTCATAACGCCTAGAAGCCCAAAAGTTAGCAGCTTTGCATGATCACGGCATAGGCGGGGAAGAGAAGTACCAAAAGAATGCCAGATAACTAACGCGAGTTCAGGCACCTGCTCCCGCTTCTTGCTGAGTTCCATAAGTGCGGCCTCTCGGCGATTGGGATCCAGCAGCTCCGCGACCCAGATGAAAACCTTGCGATTTTCCTCACTGATTCCACCGTCGATCACCGAAATCGCACCGGACAAGCCTGCATCTCCGCCCATTCCTCCAGCGCCGGAACCTTGTGGTGAGTTCGTGGCACCGGCAGCTCCTGCCATTGCAATCCGACTATAGTGTTGTTGTTGAGCGGCTGCCGCCGCGGCCGCTGCAGCCTGGACCTGGGCATGCTGCTGGGCTACCAGCGAATGCTGCTGTTGGTGCGGATGTTGCTGGGCGGCTTGGTGATGTTGTTGCTGTTGCTGCTGGTGCAGCCATGACGGATCAGCTTGCGGGTACTGATGCTGATGGGAAAAGACGTGATGAGTCTGTGTTTGGAGCATGACGGGGGTCGAAGTGTTCGGTCTTGCTAGCACTGAGAGATGACTTGTGAGAATCGACAGTAACTAATGGGCGACGAATGACGACAATGCTGTATAGAATATTTGTAAAATGTCAAGAATTAAATACCAACGAGAGATTCATGGACGAATTTAGTTTTCTTTAGCAGTAGAGGCGAGTTGGTCGGAGTGAGTGCAGTTCGGGTTGTGTCGAGAACGAAGGTTCGGGAGGCGGGGAGGCACCAAGTCATGTGCTCCGCTATTCTGCCGGTCTTCGACTCTGCCTTGTTGTGTCCGCGCTCCACTATTACTACTGCCGTTAGAGGATAGATCTCAATATGATCCTTTGATTGTTACATGTTACCGAACAGGTGATTCAACTGGCGGCCATCAGGGGCATCGGGTGGCGATTATGCCATCCCTCTACTGACTGACACAGTGCATGCAGGTTGCACTGGACTCGCAGGAGCGGAATATACAGGCACGAGATGGTCAATGTCTTGTTTCAACCGATTTTGGATTACAGATCAGGTGAGAAACCTTTTACAATGCAGTGAATATCATTAATTGTTCATAGATTCATACTAACATACAAAATGTCATAAAAGGATTATCTATCATCAGTTTCCCCAGTCCCCATCATATGTACACCGTCAATTTCATGCAGACAA